>NC_133197.1:7595000-7705000 GCF_049306965.1 Danio rerio
CCGCGATTCATTCCGCGGAAGAAGAAGAAGAAGAAGAAGAAGAAGAAGAAGAAGAATAAACGGAGCAATTCCAATAGGGCCTACGCACCGTTTCGGTGCTCGGTCCCTAATTAAAACAATAAAATAGTAGAAATTAATCTGCCTCATTTTGGAAACGAACAGAGCTGTAGCTGCTTTTCTGGGCCTACTACGCTACTTTATTTCAATACTGCTCATTATGGTGGTACTTGGAGAGACCATTTTTTTCCGAGGTGGTACTTAATGAAAAGAGCTCTACCGTAATGTCAAAAGTGATGACAAAACAGGTGACTTTGCCCACATTAAAAGATTATAAGGCTGGACGGCATGAAATACCAAACATTCTACAGAGATTTCCCAGTATTTCTGTTGCAATCGTGAGAGCACAATAATTCTGGAAAAGCCAAAGCAACACAAAATTTACCAGACTACTGTTGTGTTTGCGCTAAGGAAAAATGCTTAACACATGCGGCCATTTCTTCTTTATTTCTGTTAGCTGAGCTAGCCCATAGTACCAAAAACTAGATGCTTTAGAAACAAACAAATGGCAACTAAAAAGTAACTTAGGGTTTTACAACGAGTGGCCAACAGAAAACACATAGAAGCGAGTTCCATCACACTCAACACACTACAGTCATATGGTATAAATACAGCCCTGCAACATACAAAGGAAAGAGATCAACTTAGAATGTCATTTACCAGTATAATAATGATGTGATCAGCTGTACTTTAAAATTACGCTGGGTTTTTCCTCCTCTAAGGGCTTATAATGTGGTCTCAGTTGGCATCTTGTGGATGAACAACGTAAACTGTCTTTGCTCAGTACGACAGGCTAATGGCCACCCAGGCTAATTTCTGTCTCTTAGAAATTACAAATATTTAAAAATAGGCTCTATCCTTATAAATAAACTGCAGAGTTGCAATCTAAACAACTACATTCTCACCTAAAAAGCCTGAAAGGTACATTATGTTGTCCAACAGCTGCAATATTTGTCAAACTGTAGACTTCTGCTTGTTGCTGTATGTGGGTGGAGTAATACACAAGGGTGAAGGGTGATGAGGCTGTACGAGTGCTGGTATTTGCAGAATGTCTATCAGCCAATCAGATTCAGAACTGTTGTATAAAGAACTATAACTTCATCATGTTCTTGAGTGATCAAGCTTTTATTCCGTCATTCCATACCTGCTACCAAAGAACGGTTTCTATTTCTGACCAAAGAATGAAAGTCAATGGTGTCCAAAGCAGCATTGATTGGACCCCATTGACTTACATTGTATGGACATTCCTACACAAGCTGATTCTCAACATTTACACTACCATAGTGGATTTAAACCAAAGCCTCTGCACCTGCGGTTCCTCCTCCACCCCTTCCCTTCATCCCAGCAGCTGCTGCCAAAACTATGATTATGTCCTGCGTGACTCCATTATGTCCTCCTGTCATGTCAGAAGTGTGTGTTTTGCCTACGAGACCCCTCCCCGCCGGCAAACGCCCTCCTGAAGGAAGAAGGTCTCTCTGGGAGATTTGCTCAGCTCTGCATGCTTCAGAAAGGCTGTTTGTCAGAGTGTTTCTCCAGCGTTCAGCTGCGCCACTAATGTCTGCTGCTCTGCGGGACGTCCAGCAGCAGCACCACTGAGATGAATGTTGACTGATAGCTATATGAAGATAGCGGGAAACGAGATGAATGCGTCCCTATGAGTCAGGAGGATTGTATTGTGTGGGAAAATCTGTGAAGAAATGCATATGTATGATTATATTTTACAGTTATAAAAGTTTTTAATATATTAATTTATTAAAATAGCATTATTAAATAAAAAAAATAACAAATAAACAAGTAAATGAAGCAAAAGTATACTACTACTACTACTAATAATAAAAATAATAGTAATTATATTATTATTATTATTATTATTATTATTATTATTATTATTATTATTATTAATACATAAATAAGTTTACGTAATACTGTCCAGTTTTTCAACTTATTAGGCATTAGCTAGAAATAATAAATATAATTTTATTATAATTATATAATAATAATAATAATAATATTAATAATAACAACAACAACAACAACAACAACAACAATAAAACAACAATAAAATATAATAATTACATAATAACAACAAAAAAATAAATAGATACTGAATATTAAATGAAATAAAAATATGTATTCCAATATGAAATTTGGTCTTACTGTAAACAATTAGCAAAAAACGTGCAGTATTTATTTACACTACAATTGTATTTATTAAAGTGTCCTTGTAAATCTAGTCTTACTGGCAACCAAATTTGCCATTAAGTTACTGTAAATTTAAAAAAAAATTTTTTACAGTGCACTCATTAAAAATACAGTATTTTACATTTCATAACATAACGTTGAAATTACTGCAAATAATATTTAAAAGATCTTTTAAAAAGTATAATTTATTGAGGGTTTAACCAATAACGGTAAAGAGAAAATATTTTGCATAATTTTGTATGTTTATTTTTTTTATATACAGTAATTTTTACTAAATTACCTATCTTGAGTAAAACTATTTAAAAACACCGATTAAAGGGATAGTTTACCCTAAAATGTACTAACTTTTTAAGTGGTTCCAAACCTTTATGAGGTTCATTGTAGGCATGGGCCGGCATATACGATTCTGAAGGTATGATAACCTTGGGAAAAAAAAAGAAAATTCACGGATTCACGGTATTGTGATTACTGCTCTTAAATAAGGTAATTTTAAATGTTTGGTTAAAAAAAAAAAAAAAAAAAAAAAACTTTCCCATTTGAATATATATTTTTTTGAGAATCATTTAAAATGTTTTAGAACAGTAGTCAGGCTAAAAAATTTAAATGAATTATTGACTTCTGCTGTCTTCATTAGTTCTTTACAATTTAGAACGTCATCTTTGAAATGCTTTTCTGCTGGAGATATTATTTTCCTAAAAAAAAAATAAATAAAAAAAAAAACGTAAAAACGTCCTTTTCGGTCCCACTTTATATTGTGGCCCTAACTAATATGTACTTACATAGGAATTAATAGTTTGTTACAATGTACTTACTGTGTAAATACATGTATTTACTTTGTATTTATGCTTGATTAAATACATGTATGTAATTACATCTGTAATTAACTTTTGTAATTACATTTGTAAATACACTGTTGACCATCCCTTACACCTTAACCCACCCTTAAACCTACCCATGCCACTAAACCTGTCCATAACCCAACCTCTATCCCAACTCAAAAGCACCACAAGTGTTCTCAAATACATTATCAACACAGTAAGTACATTGTATTAATTTTTTTAATGTAAGTACATAGTAGTTAAGGACACTTAATATAAAGTGGGACCTTTTTTTCTTTGCTATTGTTTCAATTTTCCCGGGTTTACGCGCGCAACAATTGGGTTTCATTTTGACTTCTTGCTGAAAAGGCTAAAGACTCGTTATCAAGACGATTCATTTGAAGCACTACGAGTCAACTCTTTTATAAATGAATCAATAGTTTTAAACACTGTGCACTTTCAGATTTAAGCCTTAGCTGGATATTTCACTTCACTTAGAGCTGTGTTACACACTACCTAAAAGGTCACTTTCAAAAACCCATAACAGGGGCTCTTTACGTTTCAGCTTCAATACTCTCAAAATCATTCTGCATGAATTAAGTCTTGTTTATTATTATTAATACATTTTTAAGCAAAATTCTGCACAGAAATAGCAAATAAATAAATAAATAAAAATAAATAATCAGCAGATTCTGCCTGGCCCTGCTGATCGGCAACTGTTCCAAGTCAGAACGGCCAATTTTGATGAAAATGAATCAAATCCAGTTCACCAGTCCAAAAAAACAACAGAAACACACACTCTTCCTGGCCTTCAGTCTGTTGATGTATCTGCACCTGTTTATCTGTTGAAGTATTCCAGCACGGTCCGGTCCCGCACTCCAGGGACAGACCGAGTCCTAATCTATTTGTCTTGTCACATAATATGACAAGCGCTTCAGGCGAGAGTTTGGTAACTACATTAGCGAGAGAGAGAAGGGTGGACGTACCCGCCGAACGCCAGCCGAGGGACTCCATTCACACGCCACAAATTAATTTGCTCTCATTTGCTAATGCGTTCCGCCTACCGACATCAAACGGATCATGCTGATCGTGAAGCGTGTTTGATCTGTGCGGTAAACGAAGCCCGTTCCTGTCTGACACACGCTGAGCAGCGAGCCGATGCGTCCCTATAGACGATATAGCAGCACAATGACTTTCAGACAGAGCAACTTTTATAAAGAGTTTGTGCAGCTCAAGTTCTATAATCAACATCTGCAACACTGAGAGACATTGCGTTATTTGGTGATTATGCATCTGTAAATCTATTATTTACTAGAACATAGTAGGTTAAATAACAGTTTAATAAAATCAAAATGCTATTGATGTGTATTCTTGATGATATCAGTCTGTAGTGTCTAGTAAGCACAAAATAAAACACCAAGATCAGCCTTGCAAGCACACATCATTCATTCATTCATACTGACCACTAGAGGGCACCATTGCACATAAACACCACATATACATTATTACTATCGCTGCAGGACAGGAAAGAGTATAAAGATTTAATAAAAACTGATCAAACATGAAGACAATAAACAAAAGCTTGTGCCAATACATGGATTATGTCTGTTCGTCAGGCCATCCTGGGTATTTTCAGGCTGATCTCACAAGGAAATGTAGGTATTTTACGTTTTGTCAGTTTAGTGGATAATTTGTACGAATTCCTACGAGTTTAGTCATATGAAAATGTACAATTTTAAAAAGGAGGCGTGGCAACCAACCCCACCCCTAACCCCATCTGTCATTGGGTGATGAACAAACCGTACTAAATTGTACGAATTTGATCGTACGAATTTATACAAATAAGCCTCTAAATCAACAAGTTACGAATTGTCGTGAGATTGTGTTGGTATTTTATGAGCATAAAGTATATTTATATTGCATGCATGTCAGTAAATCTCATTTTGTAAACAGGCTCCAACATAAACATATCACACATGTACTACTGTAATTATAAACCATTGGACTGACCAATTATAGGTCAAGGTTATAATAGTTTTGGCTTTTATCAGTTTTAGTTTCTATTTCGTTTTGACTTTGTTTTCAAATTCAGCTAGTTTTCATTCCTTTTTAGAGGGAGATTTACTCATTTTTATTAGTTTCTATATTTTGAAATGACTTAGCTTTAGTTTAGTTTTTATTAGTTTTTTTCTAAATAAGGATATTTGTTAGGTGCAAGATTCAAAATCAACAGAATGTTGTATACTAAAAACTCAGTCATACATTTTTTAAACCTGTATTTAGCGGATCCATGAACACTATCATCTACCGCTACCATCGACCCATCCTCAAATTCAAATACAACAGCCCACAAGATAGCAGCTCAAAGCACAACGTGTGCAAGGCTGCTCCGAGGTTAGATACACAGTAGTAATGGGAAAATGAAAATTATGTAGTCAGCAATCATACTTCCGTCAGTTAAAACATCACCATGATCTGAAAAATGTCTTACAGTACAGTTTTGCAACCCAACTGAATCATGATTCACTTATTTAAATTCCATTATGATTTTCTGTTATGAAAAACTTTTTCTACAGATCCTCTCATTTAAGCCCTCGGTTTACCCGTGATACAGTTGTTCAAGTTTAGTTCAGTCACAGTAGGCTGTCATGTACTGTTTGTGTTTGGTTCACTGAATCAAGCATGCACAGTATTATTGGTTCACTGGTTCTCAAATTTGATCTCAGTGTAACTTTACTGTTCTAATAACTTATTTAGAGTCAGAGGTGGGTATTAGGCTTGTTAAAAGTAAGTAGTTTGTGGTTAAGTGCTTACAGGAGAAGCGAATCGCTTCAAATGATTTAGTTCGTTTTGGTGAACTAGTTCAACCGGTTTACTTAGGCTGCATTTACACTGCGCTGTTCAAGTGACTCTATTCTGATTTTTTTCTCTCATGTGGCACAGATCGGATATGGTCCATGTACGTGTAAGCAGAAATAAATCACATGGATTTTACTCAAATCAAATTCAGGCCTTGTTCATGTGTGGAAATTTATCCGATATGAATCGCATCTGTGTTCTCGTGTTTGCAGTGTAAGCAGGTAGATTGGATTTTCACATGTCAATGCGAGTCGCGTGTCATTAGAAACCATAGCGAATGATGATTCCTAAGCTGTGTAAATGCAGACGATCATATACGAGTCACTTTTAAAAAATTATATAAGCAGGTCATCAAAAAAAAAAAAAAAATGGATAGTCACAAAATCGGAATTGACCATCAAGATCTGCAGTGTAAAAACAGCCTTAGAAGATCTGGTTAAAAAGATTCGTTTGCATGGCTATGGCACCTTTTTTGGGGATCATAACTGGTTTATAAGTGAAGACCGGGGCTAGCAGGCAAGTCATTACAAAACTGCCCAATTTTACACTAACCGCCTAAATCATTTTTACCCACAAAAATAAATTTAAAATCATCTAATTGAGTGAGAAAATCTGGCAACACTGGTTGCGGGAGCAACAGTGAGGACTGACTGGAGGAGAACCAGCTTAATCTGGCTAATCGCTGCAGGACTACAGACTCTCAGGTGTCGTACGGTCAAACACCAAAATTATATTTACTTTTAAAAGGTTGACAGTAAGATTATGTATTAAATACATTTACAAATACGAAAACTAAGAAGGTGTTTGCTGTAATTTTAGTTAGTTTCAGTTAGCTTTGAAAGTACACAATACAGTTTCAGTTAGTTCTAGTTTTTAAATAAACATGTTTTAATTTTTATTTCAGTTAACGACAATTATTTTATATTTTAGTTTTCGTTTAACTATTATAAGCTTGGAATAGGTTTTAATGTTGTTATTTGTTATTTATTATTACGATAGGTTACATTTTTGCTAACAAGATATTGCCCATCCAATATAAACAATGAAAGACTAGCAACCAAATATCAATTACCTGACAGTCATTCAGAAAACGTCAACAATGGAAAAAAAAAAACACTCATTCATCAACTAATAATAGCTGTAAAGTGCATTTGTTAAGGGAAACCACGTTTAATTTGAGTACACAATGTTACATTTGTAAATGAAGGGAGGCAGGGAATGTGTCGCATCATAAACTGCAGAACATTTGAGCTCATTTTCCCATTTCTGGCTGGGGACATTGTGTAATCTGTCCCGCAGTGACGGCCGTCTGTCCTCCACATCCAAACCTCACGCCATTAAAAACGACACATTTTACAGCCAATAATCAAATTCCGCCCCATCAACCTTTCTCTGTCTCTCTCCACCTGCGTTTCAAGCGGATCGATTCTCATCACAGAGGTGCTCGGAGGAAAGAGGGCCTTTCATTTACACTTCTGATGTTTATATATTTGCCATGAAATGTAAAAAATATCATTAGATATATTTCCATTAGGGCTGCACCATTCTGTGCTTTTGTGTAAAAAGTGTGCTAAGCTATTGTGTGGTTATTGTAATGTTGCCAATGCTTATCATTTTTAGGTTAAGTTACTTCATTTGCACCAAAGCCCGATTTGTTTTGCAGTCAAGAGTCCTCATTCATTCGTTTTTCTTTGGCTTAGTCCCTTATTTATCAGGGGTCGCCACAGTGGAATGAACCACCAACTATTCTGGCATATGTTTTACACAGCGGATGCCCATCCAGATGCAACCCAGTACTGTGAAACACCCATAAACTCTACCAAAGAATATTTATTCATGACACAATACAACTCAAGACTCACATATAGTAGCAACAACAGCAACCAGCACCTTAAAAACTCAAAACATAACACACAAAACAAGGCTACGTCTACAGTAATCAGGATAAATGTGAAAATTTAGACATTTTTTGAATAAAAGCACGACATGTCCACACTATTGATTTCCAAAAAAGGTCATCCACAAAAGAACGACTGAAAACACTTTAGTTTTGTTTTGTAAACACTTTTACCAACATCATATCCACCTGGGGCCTCATGTATCAACGCTACGTACGCACAAAAACTTTGCGTACTCCAGGTTTCACATTCAGAATCGCTCACGAACCCTAGTATGAACATGGTCCAAGTCTTGAGGTGTCCAGTCATCTCCCATAAATAAACAAATAAACCACCTCTTCTATGAATAAACAGCAAAATATGGGAAAAACATTCCAATAAATAGTCGGTAAATCAAATACAGAAACACCTCTGCTTTAGTATATGCTTTATTCAGCTGTCTAATGGCTGCTGGGATAAAACAATTTCAATAACGTTTAGTTTTACAACTTGACACTATAAACGTGTGAAGGGAATGGGTGGTTTCACTTAAAATCCAGCTCGTTTTCTCTTGTATTCTCTATATTTGCAGCCCCAGTTGAAATTATTCTGAATGCAAGGTGCAAAATAAATGCGTGTGATGAATTTCAGCAATTACGACACGCATCCTTCTTGTTGTCCCTGTAGATGTGTCCTTTTATTAGCAGTCTAAATGAGACTGAATTAGCGGCGGCATTGTAATTAGCAAAACTGAACAATTATGATTCAGCATAATCAGAAATAAAAAAAACAACAGCAAAACGACTCTTCGGAGAATAGAACGATTCGCCTCTGCCATAATTCCTGGCCAAAACACCCAGAAAACACGAGAGATAAGCAGCGGAAACAATCGCGTGGCCCCATGAATTATTAAATCAATTACAAAACTAGCAATTAGCCGAATTTGGACGGACTCCCAAACATCTCTGCGTTGATTCGCTCAGTTCATTCGGAGGCCTACAGCAGCACACGCTGGAGTGTTTGAGGTGTCAGTCAACAAGCAGGAAACAACAGGCTGTAAAGACGCGGAGATTAGCAGAGACGTGAGCTAGCTTTGCCAAACATCCATGGACGGGGAGGAAATCGATGCAAAAATCAGTTTCCCAGGATCTTTTTCTTTGGCTGAGAGAGAGAAAACATAGAGAAAACAAGGTCGACGCAAGAATACAGAGACAGAAAGCATAGCTGAGAGAGAATGTAGAGGTTGAGAGCAGGTCGTTTGCCCAGGGAAACTCAACAGGGGTCTTTCTGATTGACACTTGACTTGTTTGATGTACGCAAAAGTCAAACTGCCCCGTTTGAAGCTCCTCGCGTAAATCAACAGTGTTTTAAAATGTGCTTTTGAGTGAGTCCTGATACACACCAATCTTTCCAGAGATAGTTCGACTACACAGAAAGAGAAAAAAACAACATGACAAAACTAAATTTGATATGATTTCGAAGATATTTCAATTCAAGATACATTTACACAATGATGTAACTATTCATAACTATTAATGATTAATAACTATTCAAACGAGACTGTGCTCTTCTAAAAAGAGTGTGGAGCTTTAAATGCCTATGTGTCAGCATAGTAGCAGACTTAAAAACAAGACTAACGTCCTATGCTAATGAGAGAAAAATCTTCACAAGTGGGCGGGGCTTTCCCCTCTTTGATGACATTTCTGTAGACTGTTTTCATTAAGTGTGATTATAAAAAATTAAATTAATACATTTTTACCAGGCGAGGCAGTGGCGCAATAGGTAGTGCTGTCGCCTCACAGCAAGAAGGTCGCTGATTCAAACTTCGGCTCAGTTGGCATTTCTGTGTGGAGTTTGCATGTTCTCCCTGCCTTCGCTTGGGTTTCCTACAGGTGCTCCGGTTTTCCCAAAGACATGCAAAGACATGCGGTACAGGTGAATTGGGTAGGCTAAGTTGTTCTCCCTGCATTCGCATGGGTTTCCTCCGGGTGCTCCGGTTTCCCCCACAGTCCAATGACATGTGGTACAGGTGAATTGGGTAGGCTAAGTTGTCCGTAGTGTATGAGTGTGTGTGTGAATATGTGTGTGGATGATTTCCAGAGATGGGTTGCGACTGGAAGGGCATCCGCTGCGTAAAAACTTGCTAGATAAGTTGGCAGTTCATTCCACAGTGGCGACCTCAGATTAATAAAGGGACTAAGCAGACAAGAAAATGAATGAATGAATTTTTACCACTAGAAGCTGGTCACATTCATACAATGTAACCATACAACTGCGTTAAAAGTGATTTTTGCATAACAGGCCCCCTTTAAAACAAACTACCTGAGATTTATTGCTATTTTTCATTTATTTTGACACAATAATAAAGTTTAATAGTCATAAGCTCATTCATTTTAATTTAAACTACAATTTCTCTGAATTTCTCTCCAAGCTTCTCTAGAACTTACTACACAGTTAGAACTGTTTCCTAAATAAATATGCAAAGACTCAACAGACGTTTAACGACAACAAATCTCTTATCCCCTCAATCCGCATCAAAATCCCAGCCAAACAAGCATTGTTTGACTACAGCTCTGGCTGTTAAACACACACTGTTAAGTGCGCGCGGACATGAAGCGGCTGATAAAATGCTAAAGGTGAGCAAATCCCCTGTCAGGAAGGAGCAGAGCTGCCATAAACACACGCCAGTCATTAAACCATGTCCCGGGGAGATTCGCTGACAGATCCCAGAGTCGTCGTGTTTTGCTGCCATGCCCAATTTAGCAGAGCTGCGCCGTCGCACTGTCATCGCCCCACGGCCTAAACACAGCTGACACTCCCCCCAAAAACCTCAGGTAACACCCGCTTAACAAATCACCCGCTCACCTCATTTAAAGAGCATCTGAAAACAGGCTAATGGCCCGATTATGTTCGCTACGCTAGGTGTACAAGAGCTAATCCATCTTGTTTTCCAGCATAAAAATCGGCGTGCAAACCATATTTCACATGATTCATACTTTCCATTAAATGTGGAAATGAATGTTTAATGGAAAGTGTAAGGTTAAGGTACTTCATAAAAGACCTTCACTACTAGTGGCTATTTTGGCAGTCATTGCCTATTTATAAACACTTTTTGAGTCAAAAAAAGATGCAATGCTTATTAGCGTTAGATTTAATGTTAGAAAGTGACTGGTTACTGTAATTGAATTACTTTTCTGCTTAAAAAAGGATTACCTAATTTTGTCATTTAATTAGGCCGTACTCACACTAGGTACAGTTGCCTCGAACCGGGCCAAAGCACGCTTGTCCCCCCTCCCGTCTCCCCCGACGGCCTGCGCTCACACCACAAACGGGCCTCGGCATGCTTACGTCATCGCTGCTGCGCTGTTCAGTGAGAAGCGCTCTCTCACTCAGCAGCACAGTGGAGATTTCTCTAGTTATATCGTTTCAGTTGTTTGATATGCAGTGACATGCTGTCAAATATTTCGCCAAACAGTCCTTAGGGATGCGGTGACACGCAGTCAGATATTTCGCCAAACAGATCCGCCACTGCTGGCGCTCAGAAACAATCATAAAGCCCTCGTGCTGCAGGAATGAGGAGGTCTGCTAAAGGTGCGCAGCTGTCGTGCTGTGAGGAGTTCTCGTCTTTAATAAACTACGACAGTTTGCGTTTACTGAACAGTAAGAATGATTAATAAATCCATATGAAACAGTCCCTTAAAAGTCACGTCTTGCTTTCAGTTTCGGGCTTTGGCGCGTTTTGCACTCACACACAAGCGTACCGTGCCAAAGCCCAAGTGAACCGCGCTCAGGCACACCCCTTCCAACCGGGCCAGGGCCGGCCAAGTGAACCGTGCTTGAGCCCGATTCAGCGCACTTACACTTCTCAAACGATCCAGGAAACGGGCCTGGGCACGGTACGAATGGCATAGTATGAGTAGGCCCTTAGTTACAGTTACTTACTGTGTGTTTACACCAAAAGCGGCGAGAGCGTCAAAGTAGCTGGAAGTCAGACAGCCTGAGGCGATAAGCAGCATGGAGCAGTGTGGCGCGTCTTAGCCGGTGTGGACATTGAGAACTTTATGATAGTGAGCTACTATCCGTAAAATTTACGATAAAAAAAACAGAAGCTGTGGTTGTCAGTACTTTACTGTTAAAAACACAGTATAAACTGTAAAAATAATTTTTCATTTTTTACGGTAAATTACCGTATTTTATTCATTTATAGAGGTAATATGTCTGTATTTTGAATGATCAACATCTACACATCTTTTGTTACACAGTTAGACACGTTAACACACCCACATGCAGGTGGTGATGAGGAAGTTACATGATGAGCCAATGATCATCACAATTAACTTTTCCCACAAGCAGAAAAGAGTATCAGCACATAGAAGGTGCTCATTGTCATGCACACAGCTACTAAACACCAGTATGGAACACACATAAAATTAAAGTCATGAAATAAACATTGTTTATTAACATTAGATGTAACATAAATCTCTAATGTACACAACTGATGGGGAAACAACTAAAAAGATCCATAGTAATGTCTACCAAATGCATAAAAAGTTATGTGCCATGCAGGGAATTCTGGGAAAGTCAATTTACGGTTATTCGCCGTATATATTAAGGAAACATACCGTTAACCAGGTTATGGATTTATACTGTAGCATTTTTACAGTTTTTTGGCGTTGAAATCACAACCATTTTTTACAGTGTATGACGCAGTTCGGCGGCAAGCAATCAGAATATAGAAGTCCAAAGAACAGTCCTGTAAACTTTGGTTCCGACCACAATTGTTCTCAAGGGTTTGATTATTTTGTTCGCCAGATTTCCAATTATTTCCAATGTTTTCTAACAGGAACACACATTAAAAAGGTTACTGGTGAGTTACTGATGTGCATTAATGTTGTGTAAATATTTTTGTCTTTAAAAAAAAAAAGGTAATTTCATACAACAATACAAAACAGTATTGCCGCTTCAGGCTATTTCAGACATAGACACATTGGATAATTAAGCCTCACCACATGCAACTCGATCTTCCATTGTTAAATGAGTTTGATTAAAAGAAAATACTGCTTAAAATATAAATGGCTTCAAGATTCGTGGCACTCATCCTCCACTTAACATGGGATATTATATTTAGTGTAAAGTTTAAAGCGATGTATTCAACACAAGACACTCATTATTCGATTGTTGCTAGAACAAATAACAGGAAAATAGCAAATCAAAATATATGTACGCTAACGCCACAAGTGCTAATCAACCTGATTATTCTACATAGTATAAAAAACACACAGCTCAAAGCATATTTCATATGATATATTGCAGCCACTTTCCATTCAGCCTGGGCATTAAACAATGTAAAGTTAAACTCAAGGGTATTTAATGCGAGACACTCAAGAACCATTAGTCATTATTTCATGAGATAACAGCTTTTTATAAATCCTTGTTTTTAATCAGTAATGAAGATTTAATTTGACATTGACAACTATAAATAAGGAAAATATTAACTAAATAGTGTTACAGTAGGTCTACAAATGGTCATCCATCTTGGTTTTTCTCATAAATAGCATGACATACATTGCTAAAAAACACATTTCACATGATTCATGGCGGTTTCTTTCTATTAAACATGGTAAAAAATAGCTCAGGTTAAGTTTAACGCAAAGGTGTTTGGAGTAAGACTCCTTATTGTGTCACATTAGCAGAAAATCCTACAATGCATCACAAGAAATTGCGTTAGTAATAATACTCGTAAAATCGATTGTTTTCCCTTAAAGATAACATACAGTTGAAGTCAGAATTATTAGCCCCCCTGAATTACTAGCGCCCCTGTTTATTTTTTTCCCCAATTTCTGTTTAATGGAGGGCAGATTGTTTCAGCACATTTCTAACCATAATAGTTTTAACAACTTATTTCTAATAACTGATTTATTTTATCTTTGCCATGATGACAGTAAATAATATTTGACTCGATATTTTTCAAGACACTTCTATACAGCTTAAAGTGACATTAAAAGGCTTAACTAGGTTAATAAGGTGAATAAGGCAGGTTATTGTATAGCGATGGTTTGTTCTGTAGATTATCGAAAAAAAAAATTAGCTTAAAGATGCTAATAATTTTGTCCCAAAAAATGTTTTTAAAAAATTAATAACTGCTTTTATTCTAGCCGAAATAAAACAAATAAGACTTTCTCCAGAAGAAAAAATATTATCAGACATTCTGTGAAAATTTCCTTGCTCTGTTAAAAATCATTTGGGAAATATTTAAAAATGAAAAAAATATCAAAAGGGGGCTAATAATTCTGACTTCAACTGTAAATACACTGTAAATATCAATTTCACTTGATTCATTACAGTAACTTTCCATTAAATATGGAAATTAATATATGACACAAAGGTAATGATATTGGCTATTGACAAATGTATTTTGTGTATTATGTATTATGATTTATAAAAAAAAAAAAAAAAAAAAAAAAACAGCATTGTGTGCGTGTAGGCCTATTTGGAAAAAATTTGTTCTGATAGTTGAATCGGTTCTGACTTCTTCCCAAATAATAATTATAACCTACAGTAATTTATAGTAAATACCATCATGATTTGTAATAGTAAAGTACTTGAACTAATCTGTTGAGTCTTTTTAAATGATGACAACACTAACTATATTATTTGTATTTGTCATCACGTGTGACAGTAAAAACGCAATGTTACATTAACAACCCCACATGTTAAAGATGTCTGAATAATGTTTGTTTCGACTGTAGCCTAAATATGACTTTTGCTAGTGAAACCCTTGCAGAAACGGCTGTCTGGCTGATGTGTGCCGGTTTTTGGCGAGCCTCAGAGAAGCAGGAGTTAAAGTGAAGCGGGTAATTGATATTCCTGAGGGAGCGACGTGACGCTGCCAGGAGAGCGGGAGCGGGGAAAAACAAAATGGATTACTCAACGTCAGTAATGGCCATAAACACATAAATCACCCGCGGCTGGCGAAGGAGCCACCGAAATAATTCAGGGGAGGCTATGAGGGGAAATGAGCGAAAAAACGGTCCGTGTCGTGGCACTGCGAGCTGTGGAGGAAACGGCAGGCAATTAGCGGCTTTACCGGCAGACGCGCGCCCTCATGCTCTTCAGATCCACAGGGACTCACGGCATTAACCTGCGTTAACCCTATCTTATGTAACGCTTTATTGGCGCTTGTTTTAATGGTTTAAAATGCTCCCTGAAAAGAGCACTCATGCTATCAACACGCCGATGTTTGGAAATACTTCAGATCAGCTAATGCAGGCCGGACTTTCATAAACATGACGTAAAAGAAAAAGTTTCTCATTCGAGTCAGTGTTTGTCAGTGTATCAAACTGATGGCATTCAAATGATTTCGGTTAGCTTTCAGAGTGCAGATGATGACTGGAAGATTAGCTGAAGTTATCTTGATTTGTGCGGCTGTAGCGTAAATCCAGACGTGATGAGACACAAATTGATTCTGTGCATATCTAGACAGCATTTTTTGGAGGGGAAAGATTTCATAGTAGACACAAACATGTCACCATGATGGATTTTTAGAAAACTGAACAGACAAAACAACCAGTGTCGGAAGTAATGCATTACAAGTAACATGAGTTATGTAATCAGATTATTTTTTAAAGTAACTAGTATAGGAATAAGTTACTATTTAATTTTCAAAAAAATAAATAAAAAATGAAGAATGGACAAAACAACCAGTGTCGGAAGTAACGCATTACAAGTAACATGAGTTATGTAATCAGATTACTTTGTTCAAGTAACAAGTAAAGTAACAAATTACATTTTTATTTTTAAGATCAGGGGTCGGTTCTTCATACGTGGATTACTCAATTAGCTGGATTTGGATGTTGACGATTTAGCACGATCCAGGATGGTTTTGTTCTTTAAAACTCACTTGAGATTTGTTATCATAGTAACTGGTAGCTCAAACCTGCATAGGAGCAGGCTCATTTTATATAAACAGGATTAGATTGGGTCAGTTCAAGCAAAGATAATACTGAAAGTATGTACCAAATGCTAATAATTTTTTACAGTAGTTATATACATTTTGGAAAAAAGTATATATATTTAAAATTATATATATTTATATTAACTATATATATATATATATATATATATATATATATATATATATATATATATATATATATATATATATATATATATATATATATATATATATATATATATATATATATATACAGTAAAAAAAAAATATATGCAATCTGCACTCAGAAAAAAAAAGACTTCACCACACATCTTGAAAAGTTTACCGCCTCACATATACTAATGTGCCACAAACAGGACGTTAATATGTCCTAACATTTCTATATTTATATTATATATATATATATATATATTATATATATATATATATATATATATATATATATATATATATATATATATTTATATATTTATATTATATATATATATATATATATATATATATATATTTATATATTTATATTATATATATATATATATATATATATATATATATATATATATATTATATGTATATATATATATATATATATATATATATATATATATATATATATATATATGTATATATATATATATATATATATATATATATATATATATATATATATATATATAAAACAAACATTAGGCGAACTAGTGTACATGTCGAGTATGAACCAGGCTTAACTCCCAACTAGGCTACATTTTAACTTACGCACTGCTGGTGCAACTGGCTCTGAGGTGCACATTAGATTCAAATAAATAAATAAATCAAATTTAAAATGAATACATTCAAAACTCATAGTTTTGATTCAAATTTAAATACGTAAATAACAATAAAATTTAGCTGATTTTGGTCACTTTTCAACACAACCTAAAATCAACCAAATATCAACATCATTTGACGTTGATATCTGACTTCAAAGAGTTTGAAAAACACTGGCAAGACATTCAATTTTGATTACCTGACGTCCCAATCTAAAAATAACTGAATATTTACATCTTATAACGTTGTGTGCCTGCTGGGTACTAATTCTCTTTTTGGAGTGAACGCAGCTTAAAATTGTCATTATTCACAAGTTAAATTATTCTTGTAATATTTTCTTTGATTTCCAAATAACACAATAAATAACTAATGATATTATTATTGATTAATAAAAGAAAAAAAAAAATCGACAAATTGAGTAATCAAATTATTTAATTTGTAGTTATTTATTATTAAACAAAACCACAATTTATTATTGATCAAAAATCTGGTTAATAAATATTTTTATGTAGTCGAATATGCATTTACGGTGCTAATTAATTATATTTATTTATAGTAAAAATACAGCAGATTTAAAGTAACTCTCTAAAGGGCAACATAGTGTAGAAAAATCACACTACACACAGTATATAATTAAAATAATCAAATAACTAATCACAAATGCTTCCTGTTGATTAATGTAGATAATTACCATATTTATTTCAAGTAAAGGTACTTGACAAATTTAGATCAGAACAAGGTTTCCCTCAAGCTGTGCGTTTTTACACATAAAACTAAAATAATAAATAAGGAATTAAAATAACGCAATGATTTCTCATAAACCGAAACACGATTGCTTCCTGTTGATTTAAAGAGCGGATAATCATCAGCATGTATATTTCAAGGCAGTTTTGCTCTGATAATGCGTTTCCCTCGAGCGCTGTGGATGAATATCAACATGCTGCTTATAAAACAAAACATGAAGCAGTCGCGACGCAGATGATTGTTCATTTATGAGCTCGTCTGAGACCTCAGCTTCAGGGCTGGAAGAGAAGCGTCTGTTTTTTTTCCATTTATTTATTTATTTTTCCGGACGCCCACCTCAGTTTCTCCTGCCCCAAGTTCAAGTCTCTCTCCGGACGGGGGTTGCGTTTCTCTGCATCTCAACTCCATCTTCAAACACTGAAGAAATAAGGAATAATAATAAAAAATAGCATTCTCCAGCCGCAGCTCTGTGTTTCTTATCCATGCTTTCGGATCAAAAACGAAACATGCATCGGCCAGAAGCCCACGGGTGCAGGAAAAAAAAAACAAAAAAAACGACGTGTCAGTTCAGCCGAGCAGCGCATTCATAATCTGAGCCCAGCATCGATACAGTTCCCCGAGTGTCTTGATGGAGATCAGACTGCCAGATTGAGCAGAATGCAGTCTTATCGGCGTAAACAGACAGACCCGAGGCGCAGGAAAAACAGGATAATGAGGCGCTGTCGGGCCACGCGGGGGAATGTTTGGGCTTATCCCAGCCTGACATCTGTAATGCTTCAAATCTACGGAAAATCTACTTTTACCTTTAAGTCAATTCGGCTGGACCGTCGGAGTCTGGCGAAGAGCGAGACATTCGCCCCTGGGACAGCCCTGACTCAGGGATGATGGGAAGGCAAGCGCATGTGTTCACTTCACCCACGCAAAATGAGGGTTTGATTGGACTGCAAGTCTGAAAGTGAAAGCGTGTGTCTTACAGAAGAAAGATGCGCTCACAATTATGAGAAACTAACAAGGCTCATGGGGAATTCATACCTAGGGCAAGAAGTTTTGCGAATTGTGAAATACGTTGCCCCAATGACTTTTCTTGCAGCTTGCAATTAAAAACACACATGACGCCGTTGTTTAAATTTTTTGTGCAAATCTCTAATACATTAGTGGACTGTGTTTGGTTATACCAGCAATTTACACATGGTATGTGTCCACGAGAAGGTGGGGCTTGGCATACACATCACTTTACAATCAACTGACCTTAACCCTTTCATAAACCTAACCGATAGTATTTTCAAAAGCAATAAATCACCTTGCGTTTGACTGACCAAAACCCTTTCTAAAACCTAATTGATAGTGTTTTCAAAAGCATAAAATCACCTTGCATTTGACTGACTGAAACCCTTCCCTAAACCAAACCAATAGTGTTTTCAAAAGCAAAAAATCCCCTCAAGTTTGACTGAGCTAAACCCTACCCTAAACCCAACCGATAGTGTTTTTAAAATCCAGAAGTCTCTTTACCATTTGACTGACTGAAAACTCTTCATAAACCCAACTTATAGTATTTTTAAAAGCCAAAAAACACCTTTCAATTGACTGACTAAAATCCTTCCCTAACCCCAACCGATAGGGTTTTCAAAAGCAAGAAATCACCTTGCATTTGACAGACTGAAACCCTTCCCTAAACCCAACTGATAGTGTTTTTAAAAGCCAAAAATCTCTTCGCATTTGACTGACTTAAACCCTTCCCTAATAGCGTTTTTAAATGCTAAAAGTCACAGTTCGGTTGACTGACTTAATCCCTTCCTTAAACCCAACTGATAGGGTTTACAAAAGCAAGAAATCACCTTGTGTTTGACTGACCTTAACCCCAACTGATAATGTTTTCAAAAGCAAACATGAAGAGAAATTTGCATTGTGGCTTTGTAGTCTTTCATCAGAACCTGCGCATCCTAAGTACGACTGTACAAGGTGAGCTACTGAGCATACTGACCCTGGCAGAAAAGTTTTCCATGTGGATATAAGTAGGTGAAGTAAATGTATTCCATTACAAATCATAGACACTGTTAAGGTTTTTTTTGTGGTATTAATTTGTTGTTGTACAAACAACTGTCAAAATAATTCTTTATTCCTGGATAATATGTCCCAGTCAGTATCAGTAACTTAGTGTGAAAAGGAACAAAAGTCCTCTGCGGCATACTGTCCCATAGCATTTATTTAACTACAAATTGCAGGCAAATGTATGTTGAAGCATGTTATTGCAGTTTTGCAAAAAATGTAGCACAGAACACATTTTCAATGAGCCTGTTTAGGAGATTACGTAGCATTTGCAAGATTTAAAGTTGCATTGTGAGATATTGAGTAAAAATGACAAGAAATAAAAATCGCATATGCAAGATTTAAAATCATATTGTGTGCTATAACATCAAAATGACCAAAAAAAAAAAAAAAAGCGGTTATGAACTTCATAGTTACGTTGTAAAATTACAGGATAGTACCATTTGCGTAATATGAAATCAAATCGTCTGTTATAATGTCAAAATGACAAAAAAGTAGCAAATATAGAACCTAATCATTTTTTACTATAAAGTCAAAATTACAAAAAAAAAAATTAATAATACTAAAGTATTAATTTCTGGATTAAAAGTTCCAATGTGAGATATTACGTGAAAATGAGGAGAAATAAAGTAGCTTTTTAAAAAAATATATAGCCATATAGTGTGCTATAAAGTCAAAATAAACTAGCCCTTGCAAAATATACAATCATATTGTGTTGTAAAGTCAAAATTGCAATAAATAAAGCAACAACTGCTAAATTTAATGCTGAAAAATGTGCTAGAAATTCAAAATGTCAAAAAATAATAGTATTTACGACCTTTACACTTACAAAATAAAATCAAATTTGTTTGCTTGTTTGTTTAAACTTTAATAATCCCGAAGCTGACACAGCAGAGCTCTCCATACTATAAAAAATTACATATATGAAACCTTAGCAGACCTTAGTTTCAAACAACGAGTAAACACTAGTCCATAACTACAGAATTAATGCTATTACAATAATTGATCTAGTATGACTTTTGCTATATAATCCGATCACTATTGGTAAAAAAGACTTTCTGTATTGTTCCACTGGGGCTGAAATAATCTTAAGCTAAAAGAGCTTGCGCACGATTGGATTGTAACAAAAAGGGATGACTATCATGGTTCATAATACTGTCAAATATGCCCATCATTCGATCATGTGCATTCTCTTCTATACTGGCTAGTACACACCCCACAACAGAACCCGCTCTTTTGATAAGCCTATTTATTTAGCTTTAATTGTGAACTATAAAATTAAAACAACAAGAGCTAGTCGCATTTAGGAGTTTGAAAGTATTTCTGTAAACTATAAAGTCAAAATTGCAAGCAAAAAATATATATACCGTGTACAAAGTCAAAACTACAGTAAATAAAAAGCACTTAAAAAAAATAAAGATAAAATTGTTAGATTTTAAGTAAACTTTTAGTAAAAATGACGAAATAAAGAAGCACGAACATTTAAAAGTCAGATTGGGAGACATACTGTCAGAATTGCATGAAATAAAAGTTGCCTTCGTGAGATTGAAAGTCATATTATGTGACGTAAATAAATACAATAAGAAATAAAGTGGAATTTTCCAGATTTAAAGTTGTAAAACAGGATAATCGGGTGACGCGGGGGAACGTTTGGGCTGATATGAGCCTGACATCCCTAATGCTTCAATTCTATGGAAAAACAAAATCTACTTTCTCTTTTACCTTTAAGTCAATTTGAGTTCTTTCGCTCTACGCAATCACGTCTAGACCATCAGAGAGCGAAACGTTGGCCCCTGGGATGCCCGTCTGAGGAATGATGTGTGTTTGTGTTCTCCTCGGCCTGCAGAATGAGTGTTTGATTGGATTGCGAGTCTGAATGTGAAAGCTTGTGTCTTACAGCTGGTGTTTCTTAAGCGAAAGGTCCATGTGAAAGCTCATTATTGAACCCCACAGCCTTCATGCATCTCCATTTGCTTCATTTACTTGTCAGATTCATACATCCAACAGGTCTAAAAGCCGACAACTACCTGCACATTCACAACTTAGAGGAAACACAACTTACAAATCTGAAGCTTGTTAGTCTTTGTCAGCTGAAATGGAGATAAAAGGATTTTCAGATGCCACAATCTGCAAGAAATCGTCTCTAAAATGTCACACTTTACAAGATGTAAAGATTGATAGATTTTGAGCTTATTTTGAGTCATGATTACAAGAAATTCAACAGGATTTTACAGATTTTTAGTTGCAATTGTGATATTTCAAGCCTTAATGTCTTCAGATATGAAGACAAAATTAGTATATAATGATATAATGTCATACTGTGTGATAAAATGACAACAATTAAACTTCAATTACAAGAATAATTTGCATTTATAAATCAAAAGAACAAGAAACTAAGTAGGTTTAAAGTACTAAGTAGATTTAATACCACAATTACAAGATATAAAGTGTTAGTTGTGAGATTTTAAGTTATATTGAATTCTATAAATAAAAACAGTATAGTAATACAAAACTAATATAGGTAAAGTTACATTTTAAGCAATACAAAAATAGCATTCACACATTAATAAGCCACATTGCATGCTATAAAGTCAAAATGACAAAACACAAAGTAGCTATTCTGAGATTTAAAGTTATATTGTGTGCGATGAAGTCAAAAAGACAAGAAATGTAGTTGCATTTGTGAGATTTAGTGATATTGTGGGATATGTAAATCAAAATTATGCCAAAATTGATGTTGCGTTTGCAAAATTATGTTATATAGCCAGATATAAAGTAAAAATGGCAAGAAATTAAGTTTAAACATTAAGATTTTAGGTCAGACTGTCTGATATACTGTCAAAGATACAAAAAATAAATGGCATAGTGTTTGTTATAATTAAAAATGACAAGAAATAAAGTAATATTTGCAAGGTTTGCAGTTGCATTTTGAACTATAAATATCAAATATCAATTTGAAAAATATAGCTGCATTTGTGAGATTTAGCAATTTATTTAGTTGTGTGATAAAAAAAAAAAAAATCATAATTATGCCAGAAATAAAGCAGAATTTGCAAAATTTAATTGCATCGTTGTAAAGTAAAAGCAAAAAAATAAATAAAAATAAAATATTCATACTTTGTTTTAAATTAAAAGTATAAGAAGGTTTGCATACTTAAGTCTGATTGTGTGCTATAAAGCCAAAATAACAAGTGATAAAGCAGCAATTCTCAGATCTAAACGCACTCTGTGTAATAATAAAGTAAAAAAATAATTATTAAGAAATAAAAGTTATTATTGTGAGTGATAAGTGATTAAATATGTTGCTTTTAAAGCGATTAGTTGACCTTTCATAAAAGTAAAAGCGATTAGCTAACTTTCCTTAAAAAGCCACAATTCTACTCACTGTTTAAGTGATTAGCTGACTTTATAAGAGAAAGTCTTTTAAAAGCAATTGGATGACTTTACTTAAACAAGTGAGTAAACCTGTTAATTTAAAAGGGATTTGTTGACTTTACTCAAAAAAAAAAAAAAAAGTAAACCCATTGCTTTAAAAGTGATTCACTTAATTTAAAAGTTATTAGTTTACTACAAAAAAAACATTGCTTTAAAAGTTTTTAGTTGAGTTTAAAAGAAATTAGATGACTTAAATATTTAATATACCTGTTGCTTTAAATACATCATTTGACTACATAAAAAAGTGAGCAAATCTGTTGATTTAAAAATGATTAGTTGACTTTACCTAAAAAAGTGAGTAAACCCATTGCGTTAAAAGTGATTAGTTGAGTTTAAAAGCAATTAGTTGACTTTATCTCAGGGTGAGTAAACCTGTTGTTTTAATTGCATTTACAGTAGTTGACTTTAAAGTGAATAAACCTATTACTTTAAAAGTGATTAGTAGAACAGAAAAGCAATGAGTTGACTTTACCTAAAAAAGCAAGTAAACCAGTTGCTTTAAAAGTGATTAGTTGAATTTAAAAGCGATTAGTTGGCTTTACTTTAAAAAGTGAGTAAACCTGTTGCTTTAAAAATAATTAGTTGAAGATAAAATTGATAAGTTGACTTAACCTAAAAATGAGAAACCCTTTGTTTTAAAAGCATGAGTTGACTTAACTTTAAAAATGCAAGTAAACCAGTTGCTTTAAAAGGATTAGTTGAATTCAAAAGTGATTATTTGACTTTACCTAAAGGAGATTACACCCATTGGATTAAAAGTGATTAGTTGAATTTAAAAGTGATTAGCTGACTTTACCCCAAAAAAGCAAGTAAATTAATTACTTTAAAAGTGATTAGTTGAACTTAAAAGCGGTTAATTTTCTTTACTTGAAAAAGTGAGTGAACCTGTTGCTTTAAAAGTACTTCGTTGAATATAAAATTAGTTGACTTCACCTAAAAAAGGAATGAACCCTTTGTTTCAAAAGCGATTAGTTGAGTTTAAAAATAATTCATTTAATTTAAATGCATTTATTTACATAACTTTAAAAAAAGCAAGTAAACCCGGATTAGTTGAATTTAAAAGTGATTGGCTGACTTTACATAAAAAAGGAGATTAAACCCATTGCATTAAAAGCGATTAGTTGAATTTCAAGAGTTCACTTAAGCTAAGTTCTTGAGCTAGATTGGCATGCTGTCCCGGGAGACAGCCCTCAGCTCATAAGATCCTTGAGCCTGGGGCTCCCTCCCATTTGCAGGGCGAGAGTGGAGTTTGAGCTCAGGTAGATCTCGAGATTGCTATGATTGCTGGTGGAATTTGACTATGCGGCTGATTTGGTTTAGTCACTTTACTAATGTCTCATGTTTTGGACTGTGGGAGGAAACCAGAGGACCCAGGGAAAACCCACGCGAGCACGGGGAGAACATGAACTCCACACAGCAATGCCAACTGGCCAGGTAGAGAACTGAACAGAAGGTGTTCTTGCTGTGAGGCCACAGTGCTAGCCACTGGGCCACTGTGCTGCCCTATAGAGAAAAAAGAGGAGGAGAGGGTGTGGAAGAGGGGATTCTTCAAGACAAAGATGACTAAGGGTAAGATGCTTTGGTTATTTATACTGAGTTAGGAATCGTCTGATTGGTGGTTCGTACATTAGCTTGACTCTGGGCAAGCCGTGTCAAAATAAACCTCACTTCAAGACTTCACACTTAGCTGTTGATTGTTAATGAGCTGGTTTGGCAGAGCCCTGAGCTCATGAGCCTGGGGCTCCCTCCCATTTGCAGGGCAAGAGGGGAGTTTGAGCTCAGGTAGATCGAGAACCCCCCAAAATGCCTTTTGCTTGGGACAGCTGCCGCGTATTGAACTCCCCCAATGGCAATCCCTGTCAACCATAAGCACACAATCCTCTCAAAATCAGTTTATAAATAAACGTCACTTAAAAGCGATTAGCTGACTTCACCAAAAAAGCAACTAAATCCATTGCTTAAAAAGCGATTAGTTGACTTAACTTTAAAAAAGCAAGTAAACCTGTTGCTTTAAAAGGGATTAGTTATTTTAAAAAAGTGATTAGTTAAATTCAGAAGCCATTAGTTGACTTAACTTTTAAAACAGCAAGTTAACCTGTTGCTTTAAAAGGGGTTAGTTGAATTTAAAAGTGATTAGTTGCCTTAACAAAACAAAAAACGTTAACCTGTTGCTTTAAAAGTGATTAGTTGAATTTAAAAGCGGTTGGTTAACTTTACCTAAAAAAGCGAATAAACCTGTTGCTTTAAATACATTTAGTTGAATTTAATTTAAAAAGTAAATACACGAGTTTCCTTAAAATTATTAAGTGAATTAACTATGTGCATAATTTAAAGAACAAAGTTAAGTAAACTTAACGATTTAACATTATGACAATATTACTTTCTTTTAACATAAAGTAACTCAATGCTTCTTTCGATATACTTCTTTTAAGCTACAAATAAGGTCCAGTCTCCACCAGATTCATCCACAACAACACAAGCTCTGAAATAAAGGCAGAATGTCCAGGAAACACAGCAATCAGTCAGTCTCTGATAGCATCAATCCATCTGCGCTCGCGGCACGACTTCAGCCATCAAATAATAACAGTGACGAATGAGCTTTTATCACACGGGGACGAGATAAACGCCAGTGCACAGAAGAAAAAATACTCACAGGGATGATCGGGAATGTGAGGTTGGTTTTGAATGAGCGAGTGATGTTAAATCTCTCCTCACGGGCCCTCATGAAGACATCAGTAAACATATTCCTGCTCTTACACCTTTCAGCTGCTTCATAATTCATAACGGCGCCGAATTGATCGCCTCCTTCAGGAGAATTCCGACGGGAGGCGTAACGTGCCCAAAATATATATGTTTACTGTTAAAAATTCAGCAGGGACGGGTAAGCATGGGCAACAGGTTTCATTTGGGGACGTGTTGACGGGCGCGCTGTGCTTGCTAACAGCCCGACGGTAATTTTCAGAGATGTTACGGGGTTTATATTCATCGCCTGTAAACTGCTGCCATCCAAAACATTTTTATGTACAATAAATAAATATAGCGTCTGAGTTTAAATTGGAGTCTGATAGTTTAATACAAGCTATTTTGGCCGTCTGCTACATGACTGAGGGGCTGCATTCTGATCAGGAAAGCATTCAAATAACAACAAAAATAAGTAGCGAGAGCAACAATATACAGGACAGAGGTTTTATATTTGTATTATATGTTGTAAAAGCCTCAAAACCAAACCAAAATATAAAAAATAAAAAAAAATAAAAAATACTGAATCTGGAATAGATATAAAAATGTATGAAAAAAACACAAACAAATTGTTAAATAAACTATAAAATTTACACAAAAAACAATAAAGTCTTTATAAAGGCAAATTAAAATGCAATTTAATTATGCAAAATTTATGCAAAATTAAAATGGGGAAAAATGTTAAATGTAAGAAATATTCCGAAATTTTCAAACAAAATTTGCAAACATGTCATCAAGTCAATATAGGAATATTTGTTATTATTATTATTATTATTATTATTTTTATTATAACACAGCAAGCTTTTAACTTCTGTCATTATAGAACAAGTCTACCAGGGTGGGGGGCGGGGATTCAGGGTTGTTGTATGATATGGTCATATGAAGTATGCTTCCTATATTAAACAAAAACGGAAATAATAAAAACAATTGTTCACAAAAAAAAAAAAAAACTATTTCAATACAGGAATATAAAACCATATATATATATATATATATATATATATATATATATATATATATATATATATATATATATATATATATATATATATATATATATATATTTTTTTTTTTTTTTAATCTAAATTGGAAAGAAAGTGAAAGTAAAAGTTGTTTAATCAAATGACAAAAACATATTTATTAAAATGCACCATAAAATAAAATAAAACAAAATAAGGCATTAAAATGACAAACACCATTAAATTAGCATATAATTAGCATACACGCCTTTTGTCTGAGTTTAAAAACTAATAGCTAAAAACTTTCCATCATACTGGATGAGCAAAGACATTTTGCTTTTCAGAGGAGCAGAAAGCAGAATGACACACACACACAAACACACTGTACTAACAAACTGGTACGCCCATATGTGTGTATCCATGTTGTTTTGCTTGTGCATGCTCTCTCTTTCGATCTATGTCAATCATTTTTAGGATCGCCCACTCCAGTTTCCTATTCGTCCGTGAAAACGTAAATCATCATTACTCTCTGTGATGTCATCACATTCGCTGTCAATCAGGGATGTGTTTCCCAAATAACGACATAACTTGTGGCTGAACTATCACAGTATCGTTTAGGAAAAGAACGATGTAGTGACGAGTGTTTCCCAAAACTAGTTTCTCTGTCTCAGATACGTCGTTTGAACTACATTAGTTATAACGTAAAACATCCAGAATCATATTCAGTACAGATACAGTTCTTAATAAACAGCCTACTATAAATTAAAAGCATTAACATATGCTATATATATTTGTTTTTACAAGCTTTGGAAAAATTCTGCTTTTAAATAATAGGTCACCTACAGCTTCATCATGGGCCGCGGTTGCGTTCAAAATGGCATAATGGCTTTCAAAGTGCACTGCGAAGAGTAAGCAATTGTCAATATGAAGATCGCTCACAATGAACTGTAAAAAATTACTTAGAGCAAATTACACTCAAGAAAGATGACTTTAATGCTTTTTTTTTTTTTTAATCATTCCAAGTTAAAATGTTGGAACGTTTAAAATGAATAGGGCATAGGGGAGATATATAGAATAGCTCTAGAGGTGAAGTTGCAATTATACAAGTTTGTAATGTATGTTTGTAATGATGCAACTTGCGATCCAAGTTTTAGGAACCACAAATAATAACTTGACTTCTAGTTGATCATTTGGTATCAGAAGTGGCTTATATGAAGGCAAAGGCCTCTAGATTACGCTTATTTGATCAAAATAAAATATCATCATGCCTTTATTTTTAATGATTTCATTAGAACAGCAAGGCCTGACTTTGCTTAGACAAACTTCTTGTCACATAAATAACGTAAATTATAGAATAAAAAGCCATGGTGCAGTGGAAAAAGAATTAATATTGTGTATGACTCCCATGAGCTTGAGCATCTATATTTGCAATGACTCAAATTTATTTATTAATAAGTCATCTGGAATGGCAAAGAGCATTCTTTAAGGACTCCCAAAGTTCATCAAGACTCTTTGGACCCTTCTAACCCCAGACAAGGGCACCTTGACATTCTTGGCTTTCAGGAACTTTGATGTGGAGGCTGAAGTATGAGGAGCGCTATCCTACCGAAGAATTTGCCCTCTCCTGTGTTTTGTAATGTAATGGGCAGCACAAATGTCTTGATACCTCAGGCTGTTGATGTTGCCATCCACTGTGCAGATTTCTCTTTCGCCCCTTTACTGAATATAAATCCAAACCATGATTTTTCCTTCACCAAACTTGAATGATTTCTGTGAGAATCTTAGGTCCATACAGGTTCCAGTAGATCTTCTGCAGTATTTGTGATGATTTTGATGCAGTTCAACAGATTATTCATCAGAAAAATCGACCACTTTTCCAAATGATCAACTAGAAGTCAAGTTACTATTTGTTGCTCTAACAGCTGGGATTAACAACAAGACTTTTGTCAGGTAGTGTACATATTATTTTTGCTGTTTGAATACTCTACAAACTGAGTCACATCAAAATGTTACCTCTTTAACTAAGCTCTGAAGTCATAACAAACACATTGTGAATAAAATGATAATTTCTGCAGGAAATTATCTGGACTAACGGTCAAAAACACTCTGATAAATACTCAGAAATTGAGGAAGTTTTAATGCAAAAACTTTGATCAACATTCCAAAACAAGTGTAAAATGCATCACATTGAACGAGTTTCCAAACACATAATGATGGTTTTAGGTTTCAGACATTTTAATACACCTAAGTACTATATAGCACAGCATTTATGGTTCATTCAAGACGACTATAATAATTATTTTAAACATAACTGGATGATGTGCTTTATTCGCATTAGATACACACCGTTTCTAATATTACAAGAACATTTACTCTATTCTTAGGTTGAAGTGCCACTTCCATGTATTTCGAGAGATGTTGATGAATTACCATGTTGTAATTCCAGCAGCTCTAATCTCTCCCCTACAGTGTAGACTAACATGAAGGCCATCGGCTGTCACATAAAAAATAATAAAATCATTAATAAGCTGCTTAAATGACAAAACTATTCAGAATTGGAATATCAAATATTTCACAAAATAATCAGAAAGTCTGTCAAAATTTTGTAGAAAACTAGAGAAAAAAAAGATGAATGCATAAATCATTAGGTTGCAAAGGTTTACGTTAAAAAAAACCTCAATGAGAGTATTTAAAAGTTTTGTGTGAAAGAGTTAAGGGTGTCCAAATATTTTCTACGGAATACAAGACAAACACTGACTGAAAGTTTTGCATTGTTTACTACAGCATTGCTTTCCTACCAAAAAAAAAAAAAAAAAAAATAATAATAATAATAATAATAATAATTTAATAAAATTAAAAGACTCTTCTGAAGTTTGGGATTGGATTGGGAAGTGGACCAAGAGGAATCAAACCTGATCCGTGGACAAAAAGTCTGTCAAATTCTGGCAAGGCATTCGTTCTTGGGCCCGTGGAGGGTTGAGGCTATGCAAATGAGAGGAAATCACGTGCTGCGCAAGACGGAAGAATTCATTCCCTTTACCGTCACGTCTTGTTAGGACGACTTCACAACTCATTTGTGTGCTCAGCCGTGCGGAGACGTCGTGTTGCAGAAGCGAAGTCTCAACAGGACGGCGGAGGGGAACAGGAAACA
Source organism: Danio rerio (assembly GCF_049306965.1). Classification (NCBI taxonomy): domain Eukaryota; kingdom Metazoa; phylum Chordata; class Actinopteri; order Cypriniformes; family Danionidae; genus Danio; species Danio rerio. Next base: position 7,624,649 of record NC_133197.1, read on the forward strand.
TGCGGCATCTGCAGCTCAAAAGCAGCGTTTCTGCCAAACAGATGGTTCGCCAGGCAGGTAAAGTGGGAGAAAGCCAACTCCCGCAACACATCGCACTTCCCGCCCCCCTGAGCGCCCGCGGGGAATAACGCCACTGTCAAACCCAAAATTGCGCTTGTCAGGATTACGAGCCAGAGAACGTCCTCTGAGCCCACCTTCTGCTCCAGCAATGCATTGAAACGCCATTTTCATCCATTCCACCCTGTTTTCTGACACTCACTACACTCTTTGGAGGAAACAGGCTCCCCGGGGTTCGCCGGAGGGCTGGGTATCTGCTTAGGTGGTAGACAATCATCCCCGGGATGGTTCAGAATTGGAACACACCTCAGCGGGCCTCAGAGCAAGAACATCAGACGGCGAAATAGCAGGAGAAAGGTGCAATCTGCTGGGACGAAAGTTTATAAGTAACACATGAAAGTGTGAGATGAAGAGGGAGAGGCTTGAAATAACACCTGAGGTTTTCCCTGGCTCAGGTGGGATCCGGGTGGATTGTGACCTCATCAGCAGCTGTGATCACATGACCAGGCGGAGAGCAGGTGCACGAGGAGCTCATCATTTTAACCAGTGACTGTAGTCCAGAGAACACATCCATCACTCGCCCTCGTGCCTTCAACACCCTTTGCCCTCTTAAAGGAAGAGCTCACACAAACGTGTCTGGTTTAATGTGAATGAATAGATGATTTTAACATCATTTTGTACTACAAACTGGAGACAATAATAGCTTTGTATGTATATTTGCATGTACACACACAGACGCATGCATATACAGTTAAAACCAGAGGTCTAGATACACTATAAAAAAAAAAGAAACCGCTATAAAAAAGTGTCCGATGGTAAATCATTCTAAACGTTTACTATTTTAGGTCCGTTAGGATTACCTAAATGATTTACATTTGCTAAATGCCAAAATAATGGGAGAATTTTTCAGGGGATAATTTTTAATTAATTTCTAGACAGTCAAAAGTATCCTTGGTATTTTTTTAGCTTTGCTTTTAAACTATAACTTTGGTCAAATGTTTTGGGTATCCTTCTACAAGCTTCTCACAATAGTTTAATGGAATTTTGGCCCATTCCTCCTGACAGAATTGGTGTAACAGAGTCAGATTTTGAAGCTGTTTTGCTTGCACAAGCTTTTTCAACTCTGCCCACAAAAGTTCTATAGGTTTGAGCTCAGGACTTTGTGATGGCCACTCTAAAACATTCACTCTGTTGTCCTTAAATTACATTTTAACTAATTTGGCAGTATGCTTAGGGTCATGGTCTGTTTGGAAGACCCATTTGTGGCCAAGTTTTAATGTCCTGGCTGATGTCTTGAGATGTTGCTTTAGTATTTCTACATAATGTTCTTTCTTCATGATGCCATCCATGCTGTGAAGTGGACCAGTCCCTCCTGCAGCAAAACAGCCCCACAACAGGATGCTGCCTCCCCCATACTTCACAGTTGGGATGGTGTTCCTAGGCTTGTAAGCTTTCCCCTTTGTCCTCCAATGTAACACTGGTCATTATGGCTAAACAGTTCAATCTTGGCTCCATCAGACCACAGGACATGTCTCCAAAAATTATTCTGCTTCCTAATGTTATTTAGCAAATTGTAATCTGACTTCTTGGTCGATTCTGGCTTGTTGATTTTCCTTTGTTGTCACAGAAGGAAGCAGTGTGTTTGAGGTTTTCCTTAAATACTATTCTACAGTTGTGCCTCCAATTAACTCAAATGTTGTCAATTAGCCAATCAGAAACTTCCAAAACATTGACACCATCATCTGAGCTTTTTCAGAGGCATAACAATCTTATCGTATGTAAACTTGACTTTCAAGAAAAGTTATAACAATTTCTCAAAAAAATCTCTCTCTCATTATTTTGCTATTAAGCAAAACAGAAACAAATGTGATAATCCTAACTTACCCAAAAGAGAAAAAGTTTAGTCACATTAACATCTGACTTTTTACAAACATCTTTTTTTGTAAACTTCTGGTTTCAACTGTACATGAAGAAAAAAATCCCACATTTCAGTTTATCCTAGAGCAGGGGTCACCAATCTCGGTCCTGGAGGGCCGGTGTACCTGCAGGGTTTAGCTCCAACTTGCCTCAACACACCTGCCTGATTGTTTCAACTATACCTAGTAAGACCTTGATTAGCTTGTTCTGGTGTGTTTGATTAGGGCTGGAGTTAAAATCTGCAGGACACCGGCCCTCCAGGACCGAGATTGGTGACCCCTGTCCTAGAGGGTTAAATGTCTGACATCATTCATCCACTCATTTTTAATCGAAAGCTTTTTTAATCACCAGCTTTTGTGTTGCACAGATCCAATAAAGTCAGAGAGAACTTTCAACAATGGCACAACCTTCAATTGTAGGTCAATTATTCCTTTAAATTCAACAACAAGCCCAGGAATCTTCAGTCTGAGCAAACAGGAACATTTGTGTCTGTTAGACTCCAGGCACAGAGCCAGATACTCGATGTGTGTGTGTGTCCCGAGGCCTCATTGTGTTTTACCTAAGCGAGACACCATTGAGGAACAAGCTCTCATTGAAGGTTATAAGCTGTAAGTGTGTGCGCCGATATCTGGGAACATGTCCTGATGGCTGCAGGAGAGCGAGGAATGCTGGAGATCAGGCATCTGGGTGCAGCATGTGGCCATTGCTATGGGGGAGCTTTGAGGAAAGTGTGTGCGTGTTTCATGCCTGAGCATCTCCAACAGCTTGTCCCCTTGACGGAAGTGACATTTCTCTCACTTTCTCCATCTTGCCTGCCATGCCTCGTCTCGCTGTGAGTGGAAAGTTGGTTTGGTTGAGCTCCCGCTGCTGTCAGAGCTCATTATGCAGGCGCCGGTGTGTTTTGGCCCTCGGGGGCCCTACAGTAATGCTGGATGTCCACTGTGGCCGCTGGTCTCGCTGGTGCTACGGGATGTTTGACAACACTGCGAATCGCAGGTCAAGATGTGCCAAATTGGAGCCGACATACATAGCGCAAGTGAACGCATTAACTCTGCTTTGAAGAGTAGTGAGCGGCCCGCATAACAGCGTCTTTACCAGTCTTTTGAGGTGATTCGTTTTTAGCCAGAATAAGAGGGAAGATTGTATGTGACCTTTATGGAGAAGGTAATGCACTGTGTCAAGCACAGAGAAAAAATAAAACTAAACAAAGATGCCTGGCAGACTGAGAGAACATGTAAAAACGCAAGAACAACAGTAACAGAGTGCAAACTGAAGCAGGGTTAGAATATCGCTAAGCTAATAATGATGCTGTCAATCAAGACGATGACTTACGATAAAATGCATTATTTTTTTGTATAAAACAAATGTTTTTAATGGGGATTTTGAGAGAAACGTGTAAAAACAGAAGAATAACAGTAACATACAGTGCATCCGGAAAGTATTCATAGCGCTTCACTTTTTCCAATTTTTTTTTATGCTACAGCCTTACTCCAAAATGGATTAAATTAATTTATTTCCTCAATATTCTACACACAATACCCCATAATGACAATGTGGAAAAAGAGTTTTTGAAATTGTGGCAAATTAATTACAAATAAAAATCCTGAAAAATCACATGTACATCAGTATTGACAGCCTTTGCCTTGAAGCTCTAAATTGAGCTCAGTTAAATTCTGTTTCCACTGATCATTCTTAAGATGTTTCAGCAGCTTCACTGGAGTTTCTCTGTGGTAAATTCAGTTGATTGGACATATGAAAAGGCATACACCTGTCTATATAAGGTCCCAGGGTTGACAGTGCATGGCAAAGCACAAACAAAGCATGAAGACAAAGGAACTGTCTGTAGACCTCAGAGATAGGATTGTCTCAAGGTACAAGCCTGGGGAAGGTTACAGAAAAAATTCTGCTGCTCCGAAAGTTCCAATGAGCACAGTGGCCTCCATCATTTGTAAATGGAAGATGTTTGGAACCACCAGGACTCTTCCTAGAGCTGGCCGACCATCTAAGCTGAGTGATCAGGGGAGAAGGGTCTTAGTCAGGGAAGTGATCGATAACCCGATGGTTACTCTGTATGAGCTCCCATGTTCTTCTGTGGAAAGAGGAGAACCTTACAGAAGGACAACCATCTGTGCAGCAATCCACCAAAAAGGCCTGTGTGTTAGTGGTCTAATGGAAGCCATTCCCTGCCTGGAATTTGCCAAAAGGCATTTGAAGGACTCTCAGACCATAGGAAACCAAATTCTCAGGTCTGATGAGACAAATCGAACTTTTTGCAGTGAATGCTAAGCGTTATGTTGGGAGAAAACCAAGCACCGCTCATCACCAGGCTAATACCATCCCTACAGTGAAGCATGGTGGTGGCAGCATCATGCTGTGGGGATGTTTTTCAGCAGCAGGAACTGAAAGACTAGTCAGGATAGAGGGAAAGATGAATGCAGCAATGTACAGAGACATCCTGAATGAAGACCTGCTTCAGAGTGCTGTTGACCTCAGACTGGGGCCACGATTCATCTTCCAGCAGGACAATGACCCAAAGCACACCACCGGAATATCAATAGAGTGGCTTCACAATAATTCTGTGAATGCCCTTGAGTGGCCCAGCCAGAACCAGACCAAAATCCTATTGAACATCTCTGCAGAGATCTGAAAATTACTGTACACAGTCACTTCCCAACCAACCTGATAGAGGTTGAGAGGTACTGCAAAGAGGAATGGGCAAAAATTCCCAAAGACAGGTGTGGCAAGCTTGTGACATTACATTCAGAAAGACTTTAGGCTGTAATTGCTGCAAAAGGTGCATCAACAAAGTATTGAGCAAAGGCTGTGAATACTTCTGTATATGGGATTGTCATGTTTTTCATTTTAATAAATTTGCAACAATAAAAAAAAGTGAATTTATTATGGGGTTTTATGTGTAGAATGTTGAGGAAATAAATTTAATCCATTTTGGAATGAAGCTGTAACATAAAAAATGTGGAAAAAGTGAAGCACTATGAATACTTTCTGGATGCACTGTAGAGTACAAACTGAAGTAAAATTTGCATATTGCTAAGCTAACAATGAAGCTGTCACTTGATATCAATAAAGATGGTTGCTTGCAATAAAATATGTATTTTTATATAAAACAGTTGTTTTTAGTGGAAAAAAAAACAGAACAATTGTAAAATAGAGTGCAAACTGAAGTAAAATTAGCATATTGCTAAGCTAATAATGAAGATGTCATTTTATACCAATCAAGACTGTTATTTACAACAAAGCATATTATTATTTTTGTAATAATTTTTACAGGGTTTTCAGGCTTAATGGACAGGACAGTGGAGATAACAGACAGGAACATGTGGGGAGAGAAGGGAAGGATTTGCACAGGACCTCGAGCCGGAAATCTAATTTAGGTTGCCGTGAGCACCTTAGCGCTATGTCAACTCTCTAACCACAAAGCCTTTGGCGCTGACAATATAAATGAATTTTTAAATAAAGCAGAAGGAAAGCCACAATGGACAGAGTGCAAATTTGGCCAGGACACGGGTTTAACCCCTACTTTTCCTTGGAGGACATCCTGGGATTTTTAATGACCACAGAGAGTCAGGACCTCGGTTTAACGTCTCATTCGAAAGACGAGGCAGGTTGAGCGCCCCCTGGTCTCACTAACACCACTTCCAGCAACAACCTAGCTTTCCAATGTGGTCTCCCATCCATTTGATACAAATCAAGATGGTTACTTGCAGAATTTCTATATAGAAATTAGTAAAATGTATATTAAACATTTGTATAACTTACAGTAATTGTTTTCAGTGTGAAATCACAGAGAAAAAAAAACCTGAAGAACAAACATAATACAGAGTGCAAACTATAACTAAACGTAATACGCTAACCTCTAAGGGTATTAAAACAAGACTGGAAAATGGATATAAACAACAGCACTGTTTTAAACGACTCGCCTAAAGTGACATGCTAACGGATTAGAGAAAACATTAGTATAAAGACACAGGTTATCCATTACACGCCGAAACCAATAAACCTGCAAATGTGTTTCTAATTAACTCCTGAGATAGCTATGCTATGCTTAGTGGCTTAAAAAATTACCATGCTAAATGCTTCTAAAGTCTGTCCTTGGCAAACTGTAAATCCTGTATCCAAACCCACACACACACACACACAGTTCCATAATCCACCTCTTCAAACCGTCAAATTACAGGCAAACAGGAGCACTAGTCATGCACAAAGCATAGGTTAGTGTTGAAAATAGGTTTGAAGCTAACTTCAAAAAGCTCCTGCGAGCAGCTGTCCACTGAAGATGGCTTTTAATGGGAAAATACACACTTTTACACAAGACCTACAATGACAGAGCAACAGTGTGTCATTTACACGAGCACATTCATCTCCATTAACTGTCTGCAGCGGATGAACGCGCAGACGCTAGCGGACAACTGACATGTTTTGTTATGTTTTTGATTATGAGCGAGTTATATGTTTAAGGCAATGAGTCATTAGTTAAACTGATTCATTCGCTTGATTCACACACTTGTTTACTCAGTTTACTGCCTGTGAGTGAGTCAGTGAGTTGTTATTGGACCTCAAATGAATCTGTTTCTCAACTAAATGATTAAATGAATGATTCGATGAGTCACTTGTTTTGTTCTTGAAACAAATCAGTTAAAAATTCAATGAATCAATCTCATTGAATGAAAAAATAAGTCTCATTTTAGAAACAAAACAAAGTGGCTGTCTTTATGAGTGACTGACTGAATCAATTAGTTGAAAGACATTGATTAATTTAAGAAAAAATAAATGTTGAATCAAATAATGAACTAAATTCATTATTTGACTCATTCATAAAGAAACTTGTTTTGTTTATGAAATGCATCGTTTTTCAATTAATGGATAAAATTAATGATTCAGTGACTCACTCAAAGTCAATTGTTTAAGCTGACAACTTTGTTTTGGTTATGAGTGATGTGACTAAATCAACGAATCATTAATTGAACTGATTCATTCAAACACAGTTGTTTACTCAGTTTACTGTCTGTGAGTGAATTATTGATTCACAAAATTCATTCATAAAACATAGGATAATAACTCATAACTTTATCAATGATGAGTCAATGATTCGATTTAAACCTAATTTTGAAGAACAAAAACAAGCGATTGTCCTTAGAAATCATTCATTTAATTGATTATTTGAAACAGATTTATTTCAGGAATATGAATTAGTCATTCAACCATTAACTAACCAATTTATTAGTTCAGACAATAAATCATTTCACGCCAGTCAAAACAAGCAACTGTCTTTATAAATGACTTGTATTCATTATTTTCAGGAACAAAACAGTGACTCGTTACGACTGAATAACTGAATCGATTTAATAAAATAGTGGAAAAATCTATTTATTGCTGTTGTTCTTTAAATATTTTTAAAAGTGCATCACAAAATTATTTATTGAATTAATTAGTTACAAATAGATTCACTTATTAGCAAAACAAATAACATTCTTTTTTCAACAAGTCACTGAATCATTTATTCAATCCATTCGTTGAAACAGTGATTCTTTTCGGAGACAAAACAAGTGACTCTCAGAGCCCTGTCATGGACCATATTTGTTGCTATTTTCAGACCAGCGCAACTGTCATTTTGATATTTTGCGCCACGTAATTTAAATACCTGATTTATTTGCTCTACTTTGTGGTCTCATAGGTGTGCTGGTCTAAGAAGCAGGTGTGTTGAGGCACATTGTTGGCGCATTGCTAATTTGAGAAAATGAAATAGACTGCACCATTGACCAACTAAATGCTGGTCTAAAGTCCAGCGCAGAGCGCATTAGTTATAAGCCTATGCTGGTCCAAAACATGCGTACATGTTAATACACACAGGATGTACAGCAATAAACAAATAACTTTACATATAAAAAATAGGGATTAAAATGATACAAAAATTATTATTTTATAAAATTATCATTTATATAAAAAACACTGCTTGCATACCTCATCTCATTTGTATAATGTTATTATTAGCAGTATTATTTATAATATGCATATTTATATTTGCTTAAATAAAAACAAGTTTAGATTTGTCCACCTGTCGGGTTTTGTAGATGTATGCGTCACCCATATGGGGCATAAGAATAGGATGCGTGTTTGGATATAACTCCACACGTGTGTTTGAGCACACTTCGTTATTATTGTTCATTTAATTGTTTGCTGGACAATATAACTGAATTTAGAAATAGTTTTGAAACAAATCTTTGCGCTTAATAATAGAAATTTGATATGAAGGCTAATGGATGTGCAATGTGAAGTGGGTCACTGACAACAGAGGTGTGGATCCAAATGCAGAGTTTAATACACAGAGAATGGTCAGGCAGGCAGCAGTCAACACAGGAGCAAACACATGTATACAGGCAATTGTGGTCAATACACAGGCGAATGGTCAAAAGGCTGGCAGCAGACAACAAACAAACAAGCAAGGAAAACGCATTGTAATGTTCACAGTGACAGTTAAACAAGACTCAGCCATGAAGTGTGCGTGTGCGGTCGGTGTATATAGTCCTTGTAATCAGTCCATGAGCAGCTTCAGCTGTGAGTGTTTGCAATCAGACCGGTGTGTGTGCAGTGCATGAATGGACCTTGTAGTCCATATAATGCAGGAGTTGTAGTTCTGTGTGATCTGTGTGTTTACCAGCGATCTGTAAGAATTAGATCGCTAGTGATTGTGACAGGATGTTTTCAGCGGAGTGTGTACAACACCATTTCCTCACTTCTTGAAAGTAAAGGAGTAAAGAGTAAAAGTAAAGAGGCTGAATGGAGGTTGCTCGAGCAGATAGTCTGTATAACTGTTTTCTTGCTAGTGAAGTGTTCAGTTTTTCCACTTACAAAGTCTGCCATGTAAATAACAAATCCGCTATGGCGCAATGCAACTGTCTCTTAAAGAGAATGGGAGATGAGACTCTGATTGGTTTAACGCACATTCTGCTCAAAACATACCCATAACTCTTTAAGAGAATAAGCACAACCCTGTTAGACCATGCGTCGGGGCACAGAGTGTATTTTTCAGTCTTAAAAAAAAAACAAAAGTTGATTTGGACACGCTCTTAATGCTTTTGCACCATGCACTTTAGACTTTGCGCTTAGATTGTCAAAATAATCGATTAGTTGAAACTAATTGAGCCAGACACTATGTTTGTCTGAGTAGAGTTAATAAAAAAAATGGACAAACCATTTAAAGGACCAAACATTTTCACACTGTCTGGGCACTCAAATACATAAATTCTTACATCATAAGCAAATTAGTTTTGTATTCCAGATTAACTTGCAAAAGAAAAAGAAAAAGCTGTATTTAGCATATGCCATCATTGTCTTTAAATAAAACTTGGTCACAAGGCATACAAAACTACACTAAGCTTATAAAAGGTTACCGAACTGCCTTACATGCTCCTGACTAAATTTAGACTGCAAGCTGTCATATTTGTGGACGTACATTTAATAACACAAGAGAAAGGTGAGATAAACAGGATGATTACAGCACTATCGCCTGGAGGTTGGCTAATATTCATCAAACACAGCCAGCAGGCGGTCCATTTAGATCGGGTTATTTTCAGCTAACTAATGACCATTAGCCTCCACAACTCTGTCTGCAAACATCCGCAGGCCGTCCGCGCGCCGCTCAACTGAAACAAATGACATAATCTGCTGAATTTAGAAAACGAGAGAGGAATACAATCAGGATTATATATCTGAGGGAGCTCACGAGGCATGCACCACTCGGGTATACTGTAGGAACAAACTGTCTTTATGAGTGAATCATTAAATAATTGAATTAGTCGATCAATTGAAACACGTCGATTCAATTCAGGAACAAAGCATGTGAGTCACTGAATCCTTCATTCAGTTAATTAGTTGAAGCACAATAGTTTGTCAGTTCAATCATTAGGTTAAATCAATTCATTTAAGGAATCAAATAGTTTATGATCTATTTGAGTGAATCATTATATAGCCGATTCAGTCGATTAATCAAAGCTGATTGATTCATTTCAGGAACAAAGCAAGTGAGGAATTTATCACTGAATCATTAATTCAATTTATCAACTTGAATCAGTGGCTTATTTGTAAAAACATTAAAAAGTTTTTTTTACTAAAATTAATCAAGGTTTTAAAACAATTCAATTAAATCACTGATTCAGTGGTTCACTCAAAGTTATTCAGTTATTTTTGCTCCTGAAATGAAATGAAATCGGCGTTTCAACTAATTGATTTAAAGGATTCAGTGACTCCTTAAAGTCAGTGTTTTTTTCAAATAATCAATTGAATGAATGATTCAGTGACTCACTCAAAATTATGTTTAATTATTTTTGTTCCTGAAATGAATTTCTGTTTAAACCAGTTGAGTTAAAATATTCACTAAGACTTTTTGGTCCTCAAATGAATCTTTTTTTTCAACTAATTGAATAAAAGAATCGCTCAAAAAGACTGAAATGAATCAGTGTTCAAAGTTCACTCAATCAGTGTCTCATTTTAGGAACAAAATGTCATGTCTTCATGAGTGACTGACTGAATCATGAATTCAATCAGTTAGTTGAAAAACATTGAATAATTTAAGTAAAAAATACATAAATTGTTGATTCAAATAATCAACTAAATTAATTATTTGACTCAAACATAAAGTCACTTGTTTAATGGAATGAATAATTGCTTTGCAATTAATCTATTAAATTAAAGATTTAGTGAGTCACTCATAAAGAAACACTCGTTTTGAAATGAATCATTGTTTAAACTGATAGACTGAATGAATGATTCAGTGAATTGTTTAAAAAAACATACACTTGTTATGTCCCTAAAATCTGAATCCCTAAATCTTTTTAACTAATCAGCTGTATAAAGGATGCAGTTACTCATTCATAAAGATAAACACTTGTTACAGTATGTCCCTGAAATGAATCTTCTTTAATTAACCGGTTGTATAAATGATTCAGTGACTCGATTATAGACAAACACTTGTTACAGTATGTCCCTGAAATGAATCTTTTTTCAACTAATGAGCTGTATTAATGACTCCGTAACTCATTAAAAAATACATTTTCTAAGTCTGTTCATCTCTGCAGACCATCGACACGCCGAATCAACTGAATCAATGCCATAATCTCCTGAACTCAGACAATAAGACTGGAATAAACGTATGATTGCACATCTGACGGCGTTTACAAGTCGCTCACCGCTAGTATAATTGAGGCCAAACTGCGTAAACGGTCATCGGACACGAACGCCTTCACCTTTTGGAGAAACGCTCATTATTTCAGTGCAAGCGCAGTTTAGCGAGGTCACCTTCAGGATTCAATTGCTTTGCTTTAGCTTCTTATTAGCGACTCTCTCCATCTGAGGGCGTTTTAAATTCGCTGACAGTCCCAGACGGGCGTCAGAAACACGCGGCGCTGCTAATCAATGCCACCGCCGCTGATTAATTCAATCCAGAGACACGAGGCTGAGCTCTTGATTGTTTATGAGCAATGATCTGTGCTTAAACATCAAGCACAATCACACACACAGAGAGAGAGAGAGAGAGAGAGAGAGAGAGAGAGAGAGAGAGAGAGAGAGAGAGAGAGAGAGAAAGAGAAAGAGTGATGATTAAAATTTTTAAGTCCAATAAAGCTAACCTTTTTTTTTATTTAAAGATGACCTATTAGGCCCCTCTGAAGTCCCCGATGTCACTAGAGTGTGTATGTGAAGTTTCAGCACAAAATACCAAATAAATAATGTTTTATAATTGATACTAATTGTGCCATTTTGATGACTGTCACTTTAAATTCAAATGAGATTGTGCTCTTTTCAAAAGAGGGTGGAGCTACCAATGCCTGTGTGTTAGCATAGTGGCAGATACAAAAACAATACTAAAAAAAAAATTGACTCATGATAAAAAGTGGTCAAATCCATTGTTTGCATGGATATTTATGATCACACACACACGCACACGCACACACACACACACACACATGCACACACTATTCTATTTCTGCTGCTTGTTCATACAACTTTTGTAAAGTAAGCTAAAACAACAATATTATTCAGTCAATTGAATTGTTCAATCCACCTAAATTTGTAAAAAAAAAATAAAAAAAAAATAAATAAACTTAATCGATTTGTGTAAGGACAACAGGAACTGTGTAGAACAAGCATGTTTGAAGTACAGTTTCCTTAATAGTTAAGCATAGTTTTTAGATTTCCTTGCTTTGTTTTGATATGTTTTTTGTTCTTTGGATTATTTGATAAAGCTTCACAGAACGGCATTTAGATCCTCTCATTATTTATTTAGATATTTAGTATATAAACGAGAGCAGGGGTGTCCAAAGGTTACTAAATATACTAGAAACTTCCTGGCAGGTGTGTTGAAGCAAGTCGGAGATAAACTCTCCAAGACATCGACCCTCCAGGACTGAGTTTGGACACCCCTGACCTAGAGTGAGTGACATTTCAGGCAGAGTCTACTGTAAATAATGCTAGAAATGCATTGTAGTTATTATTATTTGCCTAAATCAATAAAACAGGAGTTATGATAAAATCTATCTGTGTGCACATTTTAAAGGTTGCTTCGTTGAAAGTTGTGTGTTTGTCAGGATGAAAAGGAAATGTTTTTTGCATCGTCATGCTTACACACAAACACACACTCAGTATTGACTTTACTGCTAAGATTAGAGCATCTTTGCATCTTTTATGAATGTGCACTGAAACTGCAGTACAGTATATACAGTGTAAATATGTATTTCTGTCTGTTCTGTCTGATGCTTTTGAAGCTGTTTGTAGTGCTTTTTATGCTTTTGCGAGATGAAGAAGAGAAGAAAAAATGCACTGCTTAAAAAAAAAAGAACCAGTGATTCCAAAACATCAAGGGATAATCCAACAGAGTAGAAGGGTTCGAAATAATGTGTTCAACAAAAACAACAATCCATAAAATAAAGTATTATTATTAAAGTAGTAGTAGTAGCAGTTTAAACATACCATACATTATAAAAAACAATGTTTAATCACATTTTACGAAATAAATATTTGAACAATTATTAAAACGAAAAATACTGAAAATGGTTTCATTTATAAATATAATTATTATTATCATCATGACTCATGATTATTAGTATCATGACTAAAAAAAACTGAAAATGGTTTCATTTATAATTAATAATAATAAAATAATAATACTGTATAATAAAAACAATAATTAAAAATATATATAATATATAATATATATTATTGTTATTAATTATCAAATTTGAATAAATGCAGCCAAAATATGTGTGTCTAATCAGAACATGCATTAATCATACTAGTGAAAAACTTAATTTAATCACATTTTACAAAATATATTTTATGAATTAATTAATAATTATTACATGATAAAAAATCCTGGAAAATAGAGAAAACGGTTTAATTTATGGTTAATAATAATAATCATTATTATTAAAATTTATTAATAAAATAAATAATAATAACAACAACTATATTATTAGTAGTAGTAAAATTAAAGTATTATTCCCAATATTTTATTTTACTACATTATTTTACTTATTTTATTATATATTATTATTTTACTATATTATTTATTATCATTATTATTATTAATAAACAGAGTTGTGACTCAAGAGAGTCAGAAATATTTACAAATGTCTAAGCAACATTAATAATAATACAAAATATTAAAATAATATTTTAAATATTAAAATCACATAAATTACATATTTAATAAATAACATATTAACACATTAAATGACAAATAATATTTAAATACTGTAACATTCTAATTTAGCAGCCAGAAATCTACTGTCACTGGATGACTTTTATTCTATTCTACTGAATTAATTTAGTACACAGACACACACACACACACACACACACACACACACACACACACACACACACACACAAAAAACACAATACTCAGATAACACAAGAAGGTTGCTGATTCGAGCCCTGGCTGGGTCAGTTGGCATTTCTGTGTGGAGCTTGCATGTTCTCCCTATGTTGGCATGGGTTTCGTCCGGGTGCTCCGATTTCCCCCGCAGTCCAAAGACATGCGCTATAGGTAAATTAAATATGCTAAATTGGCTGTAGTGTATGAGTGTGAATGCAAGAGTGTATGGGTGTTTCCTAGTGTTGGGTTGCGGCTAGAAGGGCACCCCCTGGGTAAAACACATCCTGGATAAGTTGGCGGTTCATTCCGCTGTGGCAACCCCTGATTAATAAAAGGGACTAAGCTGAAAAGAAAATGAATGAATGATCTTGCTAATATCCCCTCTTTACAAAACAGGCAACAAGAGAAATGCAGTTTACTTCACAATAAATAAATAAAAAGCAGCCTCTAAGCTAGCTTAAGTTTTACTTATGTAAACAAATCTCACATTCACTTGATTCCCATGTCCAATTATGCATTTAGCTGTAAGTTATTAGCATTTTTTCCCTACAGTATGTGATCAAAACCTGCTACAAAACACATTGTATCTCAAAAAACAACCTCAAAACCCCTCGAAACAGAAAACATGCGCATAAATCTCTCTCTGTGAGGGAATCTGGTGTGTTTCAGTCACGTCTCTCAGTGTGGTCCTCTCGAGTAAAGGCTGTGTTTGCTGAGTGTTCAACAAGCAGCGGTAAACAGGAGTTCTGTGCTGAAAATAGAGCGCTGTGTGTGTGTTTGTCAGATGTGTTTTCTTGCCCTCGACCCGTCCCACACTCCCAGGCTAACAGAAACCACGCCAGGCCTTTCAGAAAAACACTGGAGTTTCTCTGTGGTAAATTCAGTTGATTGGACATATGAAAAGGCATACACCTGTCTATATAAGGTCCCAGGGTTGACAGTGCATGGCCCTCTACTTAACTGCGTCTGCAGGCTGTGAAGGCTAAAGGTGTACAATAAAGGCGTGTATGTATGTGAAATTTCAGCTCTAAATAACTTACTGATTGTGTTTTGTAACTTGTCAGATGTGATCCTATTCAGGTGTGAGCAAAAACGCGATGTTTTTGTGTTCCTTTAAATGCAAATGAGCTGCAGCTTTTGAAAAGAGGGTGGAGCTTTTATATGCTATTCTGAAACTCTAGAAACAACAAAACAAGAGAATCTCACATAGCAGAAATGCAGAATTTACAGTTTCTTTTTTCTTTTTTGCTGTCGCATCTCATCTGCTTTATTATTCATTTACATTTGTTATTATCATGTTTTTATAGTAATCTTGATTTTTGTTTTGGCATAATATTTTTTGTCAGAGTTGCTTTATATTATATTTTAGCATATTATATTGTTACAATGCACATTTATTGTTTTTATTGTTATCTTATTGTTTATTTTTACTTGTTTTAAAGCAAACAACAATGAATAATAGTAACAACAACAGAAACAACAACAACAACAACAACAATATTATTATTATTAATAATATTAATAATAATTATAATAATACTTGTTCTAGCGCAAACAATGAATAATAATAATACCTGGGGGGTATTCCAGAAAGCTGGGTTAACTTACCATCTGCTAAAACCTAAACTCTCGGTTGATTTACCCAAAACCTGCTTACCGCGAGAATGTTGGTTCCAAAACAGGTGACAAGAGTTAGTTAAATCAACCTCCTGAAGATAACCGCGGGTTAATGCGCGTGCACGGCACACACCTGAAGGCATTTTCAGTAGATCGCCGAATTCACGAGTCACCATAGAAAGTCACGGTGAGAAAAAAAGGGCAACGCACTTTACAGAGGCGAAGCTGGAGGTTTTAAACACAGAGATTACATTTCTGCTTCAACGAAGGAAAGAAATATAGAATAAGAAATAGATAAGAAAATAAAAAATAAATAATAAGAAAATTTATTAGTTCATTAAATTACACATGCCACCCTCCATTTTATTGTAATGATAAATTAAACTACTCTTTAACATCCTTTTTGAGTATGTTGTGTAACCATTCATGCATTTATTTTTCTTGCCATTAATTTCTTAAGGCCACAATATGTGTATTGACTAATAAGGCTTATAGAAATTGTAATCTTTCTGGAGCTAGAACTCTGTCCAAAGTCATTAAACACAGAAACATTATCATAAAAGGTAATATTTAATTACTGGAGCTCTTTATTTAACACTCTAGAATATTCTTTCTGTCATGCAGCTAATAGAAAGAGGCCTGTCTACTGCTGTGTCCTATAATAAAGGCTTTTCAGTGGTTGAGTTTTTGACTTAAACCACACACTCTGTCACTGTTGTAAGTGATTGTTGTCAGATAGCTTTAGTTTCTTTTTATTTTGCATGCAGACGAAGTTCCTTCTGCCTCAACTAACAAGCAGTGTAAGAATTTTCTGCACTTTTCCATATTTAAATATTACCCTTGGATCACAAAATCTTTTATCTGCATATTTAAATTCTAAAGTAGCTGTATAAGGTCCATCTTCAAAGATAAAGATGAGAAATGTATATGAAAAATATGTTACACGTTGAAAGGTGTGTGTATAAAGCAGTGTACAAAATCATTCATTTTATTTCAGGAAATTAAGAAATCAACAGATCAAACTATTTGAATAAACATAGTTTTTTGACTAATTATATATTTTTTAGCACTCTTCCATCTGTTTTGTCTGCTTGGGTCACTGAGATTTCCTCTGGGTCAGGCTGCAGGTACGTGTCATCGAGGCAGAAAAGGGTATCTTTTGTCCTCCAGCAAGTAACAATAGTGCCCAGTAATGATTCTATTTTATAATACAAATATAATAAAAATAAACATTGTGTTAAGCAACATTTGCTTTATAGTTTTTTTTTTTTTTACTATATTTGTGTTATACACTTGAATCATTACTTCCTGAAAATCAGCCATTTAGCCTCAACATAGTGATGAGGTGGGGTGTGTGATAAGCTGGTAAGTGGAAGCAGTAATGAGTTTAATAGTTAAAACACCAAAGATTAAGGATAGAAAATTAAGTTGTACCTGCACACTTATACTTTGGACAAATTTTATATTATCAGTGTCCTTTAGTGACTGATGGAGCTTTAAAATCGGCTGCAATTAATGCACACAATAGCATTTAGAAACCCTGAAAAAAATATTATATTAAAAAATGTAGGTGTGTGTGCGTGAATGTATATATAAGAACGACGTCCTACATCTTTGATTAAAGATATATTTTCCTACAAAAGACAAAGCTGCCACTTATGATATTATACAGAAAAATGTGAGGGTGCAGAAGGAGAGAAAAAACACAAGATCTGTAAGTGAGATTCAAACTCGCTCCGTTGTGCGCTCCTCCGTTGTTCTTTATCAACGCATTGTCCACTACGCTATTCCCGTGCTCTGAATCATCTGTGTAATGATACGCAGGGATTTATGATTAAGGAACTGTACAAAAGTGTAATAAACAGTTCAGTGCCAGGCGTACTGTACAGGTGGTCATACTGCCACATTGTACAGTTGCCTAAAATGCCCTGACGCGAATATAAAGAGCTGCACTGAATGTTTTTCATGGTAAGTGCAGACCTGCGCTTTGTCACATTTGATTTCAAAAAGGTTTGTTAAATACATTAACATTATGAATTTGGTTATGAAAAAAACTATGCACTTATAACCCTCTCACAACGAAAAAACTTGTATCTGTGTGTCCACATCCATAAATATTCTCATCAAAAAAACACGCAATGCTCAGTAAACTCTCTGAAACAGACAAACTCTGAAACATAGCAACTTACTCTCTGAACATAACCTGCTCCGGAGCAGGTTATCTTCAGAGAGTAAGTTGCTATGGCTACTTAACATACCCAGAAGTTACCTCCGATTTTGGAACCAAAGTTGAGGTTATCCACCTACTTACTCTCAAACTTACCCGTGTATGTCACATAACCTGCTTTCTGGAACAGCCCCCTGTTCTAAAGCAAACAATGAATAATAATGATAATAATAATAGTATTAATAAAGATAATAATATTAATAATAATCATGATGATAATAATAATAATAATAATAAAAAGAAATAATAATAAGAATGATAATGATAATAAAAATAATACTTGTTCTAAAGCAAACAACAATGAATAATAATAATAATAATAATAATAATAATAATGATAATAATAATAATAATAATGAAAACAAAATTATTTGGCGGCATTGCTCGCTACAGAATATGGGAATTTCTCAACGGGTTTGCACGGTTGAGATGTGGTCAAACTTGACTTTTCTCCATACGTACGCGAATGTGTCAGACTGGAAACACAGGGTCATGCGTCAAGTTTCGCAGGTTGCTGCAGTGCAAAGTTCAAGCTTGGTGAACTCTAATCTGTGAAATCGCATTACTTGACTGCGTGAGACCAATTGAGGATCAAAACATGACCTCTCTGGACAGAAATTTAAAACATGGAGCAATCCCTCGCTTTTTTTAATGTCTAATAATCTTTTTTAATCATGCCCCTTTTCGTAGCACCGCACGACAAAATTTCGCATCATCAAACTCAAGTATAACCGCAGCTTGACACATTCAAACAAGAATCAATAATGGAGAGGCAGAGGGTGAAGCTTATAGACTGAAATTATTGTTTTTCTCTTTTTTAAATGTAGATACTGTGAAGTGTAATTGATTCAGCTAATCAACTAGCATGAGCTACTGCCCTGTTACTAATCATTACAATATCAGCACAGTTTTCATTACAGAAAATATAAATAATGTTGATGGACAACAGACTTGACAGTGAACAATAAATGTGCATTTAAGAATTTACCGGATAAAACTAAAAACTGCTGCGGCCTCAGGGAATACAGTCAGAGAAAATACTCACGTTAGCATTAGAGCATGCTAAAAAGCACAATCGCAATGGAAATGTGGAAATATTCACACAATATGAAGTGGCATACTTTTGATTTTACCTGACCTTTAGAAACAGTATTGAACTGAGCCTTATTGGTGAAGCAGTTTGGCGTAATAGGTGTTTTGCTATTGGTGCAAATGTGCAGATTAAAGGGGTCATTAAGTCAGAAACCAATATTGCCTTTATCTTTTAACATATTAGCCCTCAGAGTACTATAAAAACATCCTGTAAGTCTCACAATTCAACACTTTGTGGTTCCTCTAAAATCAGCTTATATTGAAGGCATTCTGGCAAAATCACAGGTTCTGGAATGTTAAATTCTGTGATGTAATAGTCTGGATAAGCTCCACCTCCATAGAAGACTGACACTTATTTGTAATTTACTGCCTGTTTAGCTCTGTTAATATGCAAAAAAATTCAGCCAATCACAACAGAGGGCACTAACTTCTACAGTCTACAATTAGCCACGCCCATTCATAGAGTGTTCTGGAAAAAAACACCTAAAAATACTCAATTACTTTTAAATGATGATGTTTTTAGGTACAACATCTTAATAAAATTTTAGTAGAGCTCAGACAACAGGTAGTTCATGACCCCTTTAAATGCCAGTAATGACTAAGGAGATTTTCAGCAATTTTTTCCCTTTCAAATGCTTGTATATATAAACAAAGTAACTCTCGTTCGTTTTTCATGTTTTCTGGGTTAGAAATACAAGTTGTCCAGTAAACTAGCACTTAAACGAGGAAAAGGTGAACGTTTCTTTAACAATGTGGTCTCTAATGTTAGCTAGTTATCTGGGCCATTTTGTTAGCGGTTTGTGGGAATAAATAAATCCTCTGGCTTTGGAATGGAGGAGCGACGATAAGGGACGGTTTATCATCCTGAAGAGGCCTGGATATTAAACGGGAAGCGCTAAATAATTTACAGTGTTTATCCTTTACTTATTCCGTCATTGATTTTTCATTACTCTCTATAGTTTGCACTGGAGAGCCGAGATTTCATTAGCATCACCGCTAAAGGCCACTGCGTGTGCATGCAGCTGTTTGACTGACTGTAAACACAGCAGGAGGAAAAACACCACCGCAATTCATTCTGGAGACTTTTCATTTCAATAACAGATTGGATATAAAGGAGCTGGACAATTGGTGAATTTACAGATTATGTATTGCCTATACACTTACAGTGATTTAAATGTGGATGATTATTATGTATTATTATTTTTATTATTATTATTTTATAAATCACAACAACAACAACAACAACAACAACAACAACAACAACAACAACAATAATAATAATAATAATAATAATAATAATAATAATAATAATAATAATAATAACAACAACAAGAATAATAATAATAATAAAATAAAATAATAATAATTATATAACTAAATTAAATTTGCACATTTTGTTCAGTAAATAATAATAATAATAATAATACAAACATTTTTGACTCATGTATTGTTTCAATAAATGAATGAATAAATAAATAAATAAATAAATAAATAAATAAATAGATTTAATGAAGGCATGACTGAATTAAGTGAAATAAATAAATACAATATTAAATGAGCGAATTGATGAAAGAATAATATAATGAATTAATGAATGAATAAATGCATTAAACAATTAATTATGATTATTAATGATTTAGTCAGAAATAATAAATAATCATAATTGATATTTTAATGTATTTAATAATTTAAAATAATAGAATAAACGACTGAACAAATAAATAGATGAATTAACCAATTAATTAATAAAGGAATACATAAATAAACAAATAAATACAGGATTTAATGAATGACCGAATGAATAAATAAATAACTACATTAATGAATAAATGCATGAGTGAACATTTTAATTAAGGAATTACTAAATGAATAAATACATTGTTATAATATTAATGCAGGCTTCTCAGTCGTTTAGGGGTGGAGCTAACATTCATTTAAGGCGTGGCTATCAGTCAATTTTGGCTGAGCTATCAGCCCTTTAGAATGTGCTACCATTTCTATAGGTGTGGCTATCAGTCATTTAGGGTGTGGCTATCAATCATTAGGGTGTGGCCATAGGTTCTTTACAGCGAGGCTATCAGTCAATGTAGACGGGGCTATCAGTCCTTTAGGGACGGACTATCTGTTCTATAGGTGTGGCTACCAGTCATTTAGGGTGTGGCTATCAATCATTTAGGGCGGAGCTATCAGTCCTTTAGGAAGGGGCTATACGTTCATTACATGTGGCTATCTTTAGGAAGGGGCTATTAGTTCTATAGGTGTGGCTATCAATTTTTTAGGAAAGGGCTATCGGTCCTTCAGGGAGAGGCTATCAGTTCTATAAGTGTGGCTATCAGTTATTTAGGGTGTGGCTATCAATCATTTAGGGTGTGGTTATCAATCCTTTAGGGAGGGTCTATCAGTTCTACAGGTGTGGCTATCAAGCATTTAGGATGCGTCTATCATTCATTTAGGGTGTGGTTATCAATCCTTTAGGGCTGGGCTATCAGTCCTTTAGGGAGGGGCTATCAGTTCTATAGGTGTGGCTATCAGGCATTTAGGATGTGGCTATCAATCATTTAGGGCGTGGCTATCAATCCTTTAGGGCGGGACTATCAGTTATATAGGTGTGGCTATCAGTGATTTAGGGCGCGGCTATCAATCCTTTAGGGCGGGAATATCAGTTATATAGGTGTGGCTATCAGTGATTTAGAGTATGGCTATCAGTTCTTTAGGGCGAGTTTATTAGCCAATGTGGATGGGGCTATCAGTTTATGATGAAGCTATCAGTATGCGTCTCATTTCTGCATTGACTTCATCAATTCATTAATCTTCCTTCATTTTGTTAGCAACAATCCAACAGTACAAAATCATGCATTGTCCTACATTTTTTCTAATTTCAGGCCAGTTTAAAGTGGATGCATGTCTGCATGTCTCAGTGCAAGCAAAAAAAAAAAATCTTTGGCAACGTTAGGGGTTGTTATTCCTTACAACACACATGTTTTTGTCAATCATTTCTGATGTGATACTTCAGAATGTGCATTAATATAGGCCGATGGACACGTGCTCTGGAGATCTGGCGTCACACAGAGCTGTGTTTGTCAGGTGTGTGTCAGCAGATGTTCAGAGATTCAGCATCTGCTCTTCTCTCTCTCTAATAGAGACTCCTGATGAACACAGTGTCAGTCCGTCAGCTCTGAGACGTGCGGTCAGATGCTATGTGTGTGTGTGTGTGTGTGTGAATGAGATGCTGGTGTCTGACAGGAGACGTGAGATTCTGTCTGTTGTTAAAGGGAACTGACTGAAGCCTGACACATTTCTCCCTCCAGAGACGCGTGAGAGTCTGCACTTCTGCGTGTTTGTGATGTCTGAAAGCTCACTGTATGATGATGGAGAGTCCACCCACAGCTCAAAGCATCCATACACTCTAGGTTATTTTAGGCAAAATACTATACCGGCTTGACTGTGTTGAGGACTCGCGGGTGGATAATATGAGAAAAAATTGTGCTAAAGAAGACAACAGTAGCTGAAGTAAAACTATAAAATACAATAAAATAGTGAACAACACATGCACTCACATGCGCACAGTGTTTACATATATTTCTTATTTGTATTTATTTGTTAATTTATCAACAGCATTGTTTGGTTTTTGATGTGTTTTGTTTGATTTCTCTGATTTGTAATATTATGAGATTGTTATATTAATGGACGACGCGGTGGCGTAGTAGGTAGTGCTGTCACCTCACAGCAAGAAGGTCGCTGGTTCGAGCCTCGACTGGGTAAGTTGGCGTTTCTGTGTGGAGTTTGCATGTTCTCCCCGCGTCCGTGTGGGTTTTCTCCCCAAACCCACATGTTTTGTGCTTCGGTTTCCCCCACAGTCCAAAGACATGCGGTACAGGTGAATTAGGTAGGCTAAATTGTCCGAAGTATATGAGTGTGAATAAGCATGTATGGATGTTTCCCAGAGATGGGTTGCAGCTGGAAGCACATCCGTTGCATAAAACATATGGTGGATAAGTTGGCAGTTTATCCCGCTGTGGCGACCCCTGATTAATAAAGGGACAAAGCCGAAAAGAAAATTAATGAATTGAATATTAACAAAACAAATAATAATAATCATCATCATCATCACGATAATAATAATAATAATAATAATGATAATAATAATCATCATAACGATAATAATAATAATAATAATATTAATAATAATCATAACGATAATAATAATAATAATAATAATAATAATAATAATAATAATATTCATCATCATCATCATCATCATCATCATCAAACCATAATAATAATAATAATAATAATAACAACCATAATAATAATTATTATTATTATAAAAATGATGATGAGGATGATGGTAATAATAATGAAGCTTATCCAGATGATAATCATCATCATCATCATCATCATCATAATAACAATAATAATAATCATCATCATCATCATCATAATAATAAAATAAATGTGTTAATTATTGTTTTTACAAATTTATTATTATTATCATTATTTGTAACACCTGGGTTCACTTCAGGAAGGCATAGGATTAGAATAATAAAACATTGTAAATTCACAAAAAGTATTAAAACATTAAGAAATTATACAGTTTAATCTTCACTAACTGGCCACTTTATTAGGTACACCTGTTCACGTTATTGCAAATTTCTAATCAGCAAATCACATGGCAGCAACTATGCATTTAGGCATGCAGACATGGTCAAAACGATCTTCAGCAGTTCAAACCGAGTATCAGAATAGGGAAGACAGGGGATTTAAGTCACTTTGAACATGGCATGGTTGTTGATGCCAGACGGGCTGGTCTGAGTATTTAAAAAACTGCTGATCTACTGGGATTTTCACGCACAACAATCTCTAGGATTTATAGAGAATGGTCAGAAAGAGTAAATATCCAGTGAGCGGCAGTTCTGTGTGCGCAAATGCCTTGTTGATGCCAAAGGAGAATGGCCAGATTGGTTCAAGCTGAAAGGCAACAGTAACTCAAATAACCACTCGTTACAACCGAGGTCTGCACAAGAGCATCTCCGAACACACAACACATTCAACCTTGAGGCAGATGGGCTACAGCAGCAGAAGACCATATCGAAAACTGGGGCTACAATTCTCACAGGCTCACCGAAATTGGATGATAGAAGATGAGTCTAATGAGTCTCCATTTCTGTTGCGACATTCGGATGGTAACGTCAAAACTAGTAAGGTGTTCCTAATAAAGTGGCCGGTGACTGTATAATGTCATTTTAAATAGAATACAAAATAAAAATTATACTAAAAACATAATAAAAATGATAATAATGATATTAATAGTATTAATAATAATAATATTAATAGACCATTAAAAATAATATAACCTAATGCAATAGTATTAGCAAAAAAAAAAAAAAAAAACAATATAATTACATCCTTACTTTAAAATGTGTGCTAATTAAAATGTTTGCTTTATATATTATCCACCATTCCCTTTTTGAAGTATTTTCTTAATCTATTTTCATTTCGAAACACATACACAACATACAGTGCACACATTTTTCCTTTTGATCTCGACTCTCGTACATAAACAAACACACACACACACACACACACACACACACACACACACACACACACACACACACACACACACACACACATCTCTCACTGGGCGAGTCTCTCGGGGCTCAATAGAGGATTCAGGTTTGTGTTCCGCCTGGTTTCTCTCACACTCACAGATCCTCTGTTAATTAACACGAAAACATCAAACTGCAGCCCTTCAGCTGTGACGCCATTCACAAAACACTTAAACCACACATTGCTAATACAACAGCCCAAAACACAAGCGTTTATACAGTATGCTACGTTTCCCGAATTAGCATCGAAATCATAATTGTGCCAAAAATATTCCCTGACAGTACCATAACCCTAATATGAGGAATGAAAGCGCATCAAAGTGTGTCTTGTTTACCGTCTGTTAAGTGTCTCCACAAATGCTAGCATGTGTGTTTTCAGCACTCTCTGCCTGTATTAGCGTAGCACAAGTAGATTAGCCAGATGGTGCAGCTAGCGGAGCCGTCAGCCCCCGCTAACTCCACTGTACACAAACACATGAGGATCCTGTACGTGTTACACACTGATTTATGATGGATTTACTTTCATTGTGTCACTTGAGATACAAGAGGGGGCTATTATGGTATGTTTATGTGACAACTAAAACTAAAAACTCAAAAAACAAACATGACAACATGGTCAAAATGTTCAGTTCAATTAGCTGTACAAAATCAAACCAAGACTTACCGTACGTTCACACTGAAAGCGGCGAGAGCGTCCAAGGTCGCTCTGGCCGCCCTGGCGACAACGCTCTCTGCCTTCAGCTCCGGCGGCGAGAGCGTCAAAACTCGCTACATTGATCTAGTATTTAAAGGAGCCGTTGCAGCATATCAGTTACATTCCTGCATAAAACATGTTTCTAGCGTAAAATGTTGCGCACTTCTTATCAAATTCATACAACAATGGAAGATCAAGTTGCGTGTGGTGTGGCTTTGCTCTATTTATCCAATATGTGTCCATATGTCTGAAATATCCTGAAGCAGCAGTGCTGTTTTGTACTGTCACATCGCGTGAGATTCCCACTTTTTTAAAATAAATTTATATAACATTAATGAACATCAGTAACTCGCCAGTAACTTATTTAATGAATGTTCCTGTAGGAAAAAATTGTAAATAATTGGAAATCCGGCGACCGCAATAATCAAACCCTTGGGAACAACTGTGGTCGGAACCAAAGTTCACAGGTCTGTGTTCTCTGAACTGCTATCAATCGATAGACGTCTTCATTCTGATTGCTTGCCGCCAAACCGCGTCATAGCTCATTACCATAAAGTTGACTTCATTTCAACTCTCCTTGACGCTCACGCCGGCGAAGACACGCCGCGCTGCTCCTCGCCGCCGGCTCTCATTGAAAATGAATGACTTCCGGCTACTTTGACGCTCTCGCCGCTTTCGGTGTGAACGTACGGTTAAGCTGCGGTCAGGCTGAGGTCATGTTTTGATCCTTGATTGGTCTCACGCAGTCAAGCAATGCGATTTTGCATGTCAGAGTTCACCAAGCTTGATCTTTTCAACGCAAACATTTGCAAAACTTGACGCCATACCTTGCATTTCTGGTCTGGCGCATTGGCATGCTTAGGAATGGAAGTCTAAGGGGAGAAAAGTTCAGCTTTAGCGATGAGTCAAATATGGAAAAATTCAGCCCCCACTAACTCAAATGTACACAAACTTATGAGTATACTGTACGTCATACCTACCAACATTTGTCCCTGAAAATCCAGGAGACCGGGGTGTTGGAGTCGGGGGTGAGGTGTCTGAATAACACTGTTGCGAACCGGGTACTGTGTACTGTGGTGTTAGTAAATTCTATGAAGCGTGTTTTGGGCTGCCACTGTGATCGGATCCTATACCAATGTCGGGGGTTTCACAGACTGTACCAAAATGCTGAGGACCGGTGGGGGTTCATTCATTCATTTTCTTGTCGGCTTAGTCAATTTATTAATCCGGGGTCGCCACAGCGGAATGAACCGCCAACTTATCCAGCAGGTTTTTACGCAGCGGATTCCCTATTTTCCCTTCCAGCCACAACCCATCCTGGGAAACATCCACACACACATTTACACACACACACACTCATACACTACGGACAATTTAGCCTACCAAATTCTCTCGCATGTCTTTGGACAGTGGGGGAAACCGGAGCACCTGGAGGAAACCCACGCAAAGGCAGGGAGAACATGCAAACTCCACACAGAAACACCAACTGAGCCGAGGTTCGAACCAGCGACCTTCTTGCTGTGAGGCGACAGCACTACCAACTGTGCCACTGTCTCGCCACCGGTGGGGGTATCGGTTGAAATTACCGGAGTGTTCCGAGAGAAATAACAAAACGGGAGGGTGGCGGGAGGCTCCTGGGAAAAACGAAAGTGTTGGCATGTATGCTGTACGTGTTACACATTGATTTATGATGGATTTACTTTCATTGTGTCACTTAAGATGCATAAGGGCGCTATTATGGTATGTTTGTGTGACAACTGCATATAAAGTGCAAAAAACAAACACAACAACATGCTCAAAATGACCAGTAAAATTAGCTGTACTTTTTAAACAAAAAAAACATGGTACTTTTTAAAAGTAACAATAAATAAGGAAAATGAACGTCAGGTTAATTAGTAACTTTTTCGATTTAGTAGCTAATTTGTATTAATTTGCACATTCTCATGAGCATACATTTTAGTGTTTTCCACACTATCTGTTTGAAATAGTTTAGCACAAGTAGATTAGCCAGATGGTGCAGCTAGCGGAGCTCCCGTCAGCCCCGGCTAACTACACTTACCGAAAACCAAATATGGACAAATTAATGTAATTTCACAACACTTCGTAATTTTTTGATAATTCGTATAAATTTGTACAATCTCATGTGTACATTTTTACACTCCCTATATGCTAATTCTGCCTTTATTAGTGTAGCACAAGTATATTAGCCAGAGGGTGCAGCTATCGTAGCCGCCAGGCCCCGCTAAATCAAATATACACAAACATATGACACTGTACATGTTACACACTGATTTATGATGGATTTACTTTCATTGAGACTCATGAGATACAAAAGGGCACTATTATGGTGTGTTAATGCGACAACTACATACATAATGCAAAAAACTAGCAACAACATACAGTGTGTGAATTATACATTGAACAAAGCTTGGTAATACATGCTTCAGTGAATCAAATTTATTAGTGTATTTATATTACATCTCATTTATTAATAAAATGTATACATTTTCATTGTTTGAGTATTCAGTGAGGGATATTTAGTGACAGTTTTAGAGGTAACTGTCAGTCAAACTATAAAAATTGTGTATAATTTCTTTTTTTAGGCTACATGCAAAAATTAACACCTATTGGTGCTCTAGAACTGCCAGATTCACACTGTTAAATTACATTAATTAGACAGTAAATTAGGTAAATTATCCACAAAATCCAAATCCCCCCAAACCTTCCTGTAATTCGCACCCTGACTTCATATTAAAAGCACAAAAGGATCAAACACGACAACATGGTCAAAATGACCAGAGTTCAATTGGCTGTGAAAATGTTTAAAAATAAAATAAAATGCTGTACTTTTTAAACCTTACAATGAGTCAAATATGAAAAAAAAAACAAACACGAATATGAATTCTCTTGACAATTCATAACGTATTGATATAATACTTAATTTGTATTTATTTATCCGTTTTCATTTGTATATTTTAGTATGATTTGTTTATCCCCCAATAAGGGGAAGGATTAGAGGTGGGGTTTGGTGCCACGCCTCCTTTTAAAACTCATACATTTTCATACAAATAAAATCATATTAATTTGTTCAAATTAGCAACTTATCTGACAACACGTAAAATAGTTACAATACCTCATGAGATTGGGCTGGGACAAATCCAACATTGAGTTAATATTTTTATTTATTTAGTTTATTTGTATTTTTTTTCAGGGTTTTCACCTTTATTGGACAGGACAGTAGAGAGAATTGACAGGAAAGCATGGCGAGCAGAGGGAAGTAACGGCACAGAACTGCAAGGTGGGAATCGAACTCGGGTTGCTGCAAGCACCGGAACGCATGTGTCGATACACCAACTATCACACCACTGGCGTCAACTTGGGTCAATATTTTTAATGTAACTTCAAATCACATTTGTAATCAAACTGTTGGGTTTTTCATATTTGGCCCAGTGTTGGGCTAAAAGAACCCATCAGTGTTTTGAGTGTAATGTTCATGCCAGGCCAGTAGATGGCGATGCCAATTCATAAAGAAACAGTACACATTTACAAACATGACTCCTGTAATCCACTATTGTTGTTTTAGTTCAAGTCATACCACAATACTGAACACAAAATCCAAATATGTGATAGGCTAATTAAAAAAAGCTGCACATTGAAGGCAGGCGCGCAATGACAAAATAGATTAGATTAAATTTAAGCGGTATTCATTCTAAACGGCACAACAAAATAATAAAGATAGTTCCACAAAAAAACACAACAAAACTAAAGTAACGAGCCTGGTTTTAAAAAACGAAAGGAGTATAAACTACGCAATCGCAATTTCCCCCCAAAAACTGCCTTTGGTGAGTGGTTTTGAACTGCTGAAATTCAAAAATGACTTTGTTTTGGCCAGATTTTGTCGGAAATGATGTCATTTCAGTTATTTTTGATTTCGTTTAAGTTAATCAGGGCCTTAAAGAAGTCTTTGTACTTCGTTTCTTCCCATCTCAGTGTGATTTAAGCACCACGCTGCTGTTTCACTGAGGAAAACTCTGAATACCTGCTGCTGCTTCTGAACACACACATACACACACGCTCCATGTTTAGATGGAGGCAGAATCTCCAGCACTTCATAAATGTTAAGGATCCATGTAATTGACATTTAGAGCTTTAAATAACACTCGGGTTTCTCCTCCTCCAGTCCACAAATTAACTGGGCTTTTCACACACGCTTTGTATGCAGACTTCTATAGCGACTGCATAATTATCCAGTTTGCACCGAGCTGGCAAAATATTTCTTGTTTTGGGAATGGTTTTGTGCAGGTTTTTGTAACGCTCCATCACAGATCAGTGCTGTTGAATTGTGTGTTTGTCTCTGAGATGTGTTCATTTGGGCTTTCAGGTGATGGGGATTTATTTAAGGGCTTAGTAGATCCTAAAACACTCCAGGACCTGAATTATAAATCAATAACTATATTGCAGATCTGCTATTCTGCTTCTTCATAAAAGCAGACCTTTTAATTTATTATTAAATATTATTAATTACATATAAACAAGTTATATTTTCTCTTTAATAATAATAAATCATTTTATGAATCAAAATATTTTATGAATACATTTCAACTTAAACTAATAAAAAGCATATTAAGAAAAAATATATGTAATATTTTTTAAATGGTAAAACTAATATTTCATATAAAAATGTTTAAATAAAAAATCTTTAGTAAAGAATAAGAATACATTTATTATAGAAAAATAAAATCATCTCATTGCTAAATACATCTATTTAATAAAATATATCAATGTCAATATCAATAATACGTAAAAAATATTTAATGTTAATGTCAATAATGTCAATTATATCAATCATGTCAATATCAATAATTTCAATAATTTGTAAATATAAATATCAATAATGTCAATCAATAATATGTAAAATATATCAATAATGTTAATATCAATAATGTGTAAAAATATTTAATGTTAATATCAATAGTATCAATAATATGTAAATATAAATATTAATAATGTCAATATCAATATGTAATAATATATCAATAATGCTAATATCAATATGTAACTATAAATATCAATATTGTCAATACTAATATTGCGTAAAAATATATCAATATTGTCAATATCAATATCAATAATATGTAAAAATATATCAATATGTAAAAATTGATACATTGCCAAAAAGCAAATATATAACTGCTCTTAACTCTAAAATAATAATGTTAAATGCTTCTAATAATAATGTTTACAACAACAACAACAATAAGTGTAATATTAATAATTAAATGTAAATAAATTAAATTTTTTTATTAAATAATAATTATTTTATTTATATATTTACTAATTTTTAATATAAAAAAAATCGATGACTGCTTTTAACTATACAACATTTATATTTAATGTTTCTATTTTTATTATTATTATTATTATTATTATTATTATTATTATTTATTATTATTAGATTATTATTTAAAAATGCTACAATTAGTCATTTAACCAGTAAACATACTTCAACAGTATTAAAATTAATAAATTAACATTTATTCAAATATAAATGTGCATTTAATTATTATTGTTGTTATTATATTATGCTATTATTATTATATTACAATTAGTCATTTTATAGTTTAAATTAAATAAGCATTATTAATAAATATATACAAGTATATTTAAAATCAATTCAAAAATAAATGTGCATTAAATTACTATTATTATTATTATTATTATTATTATCAGCAGTAGCAATAAAAATGCTATAATTAGTTATTTAATCAGTTAAAATAATTAAACTTTATACAAATATATATATTTTAAATCTATTTAAAAATAATTTAGCACTTGATTATTATTATTAATATTTAATTATAGTCTGCCAGCATTCATTTACAAATATTAGTCCCTTTATACTACTTATGTTTGATAAACCAGTCATCATCTAAACTAATTAGATATCTACTTTACATCATTTGCTTCAGATTCAGTAGGGACAATCTTCAGGGAGTCACTTTTGGAAAGCATTAAACTACAAAAGAACTCAAACTTCCTCTCACTTGTTTGACAGCAGAACAAAATGAACATCCTACAATAAACACTGTGAGGTGTTCCTTTAACATCGTGGAAGCAGCAGCAGTTAATCGGGTCTCAAAGCATTATTGTAGCATCCATTAGAAGCAGGCCGGAGACTAGCGACGGTTTAATCAGCGACTGTTAATTTTCTCCTAATGCTGTGCGGTTGAACAGTCCAGTGAGCAATTAAAGCCCAGATTGAGGCTAATCAAGGTCTTTGACGTGGAAAACCTCAGGAGAATTCAGCTAACTTTATTTTCACTCCACTGACGGCACAAAACCCAAAAAATGTGATGTTAACTGGAGAGATTGCGTTTGCGTTAGTTTCCTCTATAAGACAAATGTCAAATTCACAGACTTTTAAATGACTAAAAAGCAGAATTTTCACAAGCTAAAAACATAAAATTAGGCAGATTTTGAGTTGAGCAGTTTCACCAGAACTCTGCGAACACAAAACTTGAAGGAAAAAAAATGTGCATTTTTCCCCACACATTTCGTGCAGATATTGGCTATAGCTTTGACATTTTAAATTATTTTCATTATGATCTACGCACATTTTCACTTGACTGTTCAAACCTTTTCTCCAACTAAAAAGCTGAATTTCCATGAGCTAAAAACAAAAACAGGTGTCTGCTGTGTCGAGCAGTCCCTCCAGAATTCGACAATTCTGCGATTGTAAAATTTAACATAAAAAAAAAAAAAAAAAATTATTCACACATTTCCTGCAGATTTTGGCTAGCCGCGACACTGTTAAATTTTTTCCCCCACACATTTCCTGCAGATTTTTGCTAACCTCCACACTGTTCAAACTCCTGCCACACCATCTGCATTAACCATCCGCTTAAAGTACAATTTGAAGTATCGCATAAAAACGAGTGACAGAAACACCAAATTTTAAACTGAAAAACTTGCAAACAAAAATAGGGGTTGTACGCTCACTTGAGGTTGTTTTGGACTTTTGTGACGCAAGATGTAAACGCATTTGCGAAATAAACTTTTACTTAAAGCGTTGACCAATCAGCTCTCTCCATTATTCTTGCCGTGTTTACTGTTGGTTGCTAGGTTACCAATCCTACGGTCAGCTTCTCAAAGGGCTCATTCACACTGATGTGCTTTGCCATTCCAGTGCTCACTGCTTTTATCCCCGAGTGCATGCAGAATGCAGATTACATGTGACTTTAATTTCGCTTTGACTGCGCTTCTACCAAATGGTCGACTATGTTTTTACTGTTTTAAATAAAGACTGTTAAAGTCATTTAAAGATGCCCGTTTTAAATAATGGTTTACACACACAGCATTGTTGGTTTACAAAAATAATAAATAAATAAAATAATTAAAAAAAAGAAAAAAATAAATCAAACAAACATTATTGCACTGCTACACTTGACTTTGGTTTTATTGTAAAAAAAAAAATGTTAAATGAGAATCTGAAATATTTTAGAGCAAACTTCATGAAAAAAAGTGATTTAGTATTTATTTTATTTTAATTTTTTTTATAAATTGGTCTTACACTTCATATTTTTTCATATGTATCAAGTTCGGTACTTTTACCATAAACCGACATCTCAACCATTTGATTGAGGCTGATTTTTGAGAAATTATGAGATTATGAGTTGAAAAAATACATTGAGTGTGTTAACTAATCATAGGAATTAGGAAATGCAATCCAAACTTTTTTTTCTTGTTGGGGCAACGTCAAAAGTTATTATTAAATAATAATTACTTAATTATTAAGTCTTAGTTAAAATTCTTTAATGCTCACTAGTTTTTTGCCAAATCCTACACACTGTAAAAAAAAATAAATAAATAAAAAAATAAAATAAATATATATATATATATAAATATATATATATATATATATATATATATATATATATATATATATATATATATAWAWATATATATATATATATATATAWAWATATATATATATATATAAATATATATATATAAATATATATATATATATATATATATATATATATATATATATATATATATATATATATATATATATATATATATATATATATAAATAAAAGCAATTAGATCTGACAGCATATGTTTTAGGTCCTTGTAACTTATTAAACTAAGCTAACAATGTTCTAGCTTAACTTTATAAGTTACACAAGCGGTTTTAAGTTAGTTTAACAAACTCATAAGGTTAATTTGATTCAGCTTAAAAAGGCAATCAGAAATTTAATTTTTTTATTTTATTTTTTACAGTGCAGTACACCTCTAAAACAATGAAAATGTGGTATACTCTGATAATTTTGTTCCTTTTTCTTTACAGTTTAAGATTGGCCATTATTAATTGCCATTATTTAATCAAACACACAATACAGTTGTCTTTTTTTATTTCAAAACACGTGCTAAGACGAGAATGGGTGCTGTAAAATAGCTTAAGGCCAGCTTTGATGAAAGATTTTGATCCACATCAAATGTTGACCACTGTATATACACACATCATATACCTTTATGTCCTTTTTGTGATTTGAAAAAAAAAAAACAATCATACTGCATTACAACAAAATCACGGAAAGTAAATTGTGACTGAATTTACATTTTTTGGGTGAACTCTCTTAAGAAATGTCCCTTTAAGAAAGTCTTCTACATAACAACAACAACATAAGTGAAAATTTTGAAATCTGCTGTGAAAAGTTTGATGTCAAAAGTGTAAACTCTGCAAGACAGCAATGAATTTCTGAAGGAAGTTTCTACTTTTTAAAGAAAAGAAAACTGATCTCAGATACTCTTCACCAAAGTTTCTCAAAAAAAGATCTCAAACTAGCTTCTGACCGCAGACTATGATATCCCAATATGAGCTCCAGAATAATTCACCAAACTAAATCATCCACACACACTCCACCAACTGTGTGCTAACAACTGACATATCATGAGGAAAAAAGTTAATAAAACTCATCTGAGAGTCATTCTAAGCAACAAACGAGCAAAATATGAGCAATAAAAGTTCGCCACGGGCCTCTAACAGCAAACACATCTCGAAAACATGACAATATTAGCCATTGTCTAACTTAACAAATGTGCTAAAAGCTAGCGTTCAATTCAGACTCTCAACATTCATGTACATCATAGCCTCACACTCATTCCCACTGATGTTATTGTCATCGACTGCAATGTTTCTCAGAGCGCACTGATTGGTTCAGTCAGACAGCGTCATGTTTTCTTCAAGGTAAAGCACTTTATGGATTGTTTTGAGGTGTTAGCGTTGACTACAGACCATTAGATGCTCCTGCCTCGAGGTTTTAATTAGATCCAATGTCATGTCAAACAACATTCCTGCCAATTGGGAACAAATGAACTCATTTTATTTCACAGCAGGGCATTCAGTGGTGGACATAGTACACGTGTTAGAGTAAAAGTACGAGTGCACTAATAAATTATTACTCCAGTAGAGGTGTAACATTCTTCTTTACAGCATTGCTTGATTCAAAGTTCAAGACTTAATTAAGTCAAATTACTCACTGATAAATGTTTATTTAGCAAAATAGTTGAATCAGCGAATCCAGTTTGAGACCTATAATTTAGTCGAAACCTGCTATGAAAAGATCATTTGAATCAGTGAATCATTTATTGGAGACTCACTCTGAATAGATCGTTTGAATCAGTGAACTGTTAAGTGATTAAATTCAATCATATTCAATTAAATTCACTCTAAAAGAATGATTTAAATCACTGGGTTGTTAACAGGAGAGTCACTCTGAACAGATCATTTGAATCACTGAGTTGTTTACTGGAGGCTCTCTGATGTGACAATTTGAATCAGTGAGCTGTTTACTGGGGAATCACTTAGAATGGATCATTTGAATCAGCGAGTTTTTTTGCAGAAGAATAACTCTGAATGGATTATTTGAAACAGTGAATCATTTACTGGAGACCCACTCTAAACATATAATTTGAATCAGTGAATCAGTTACTGGTGAATACATTCCTCTAAATGGATAATTCAAATCAATGAGTTAACAGGAGAATCACTCTGAGTGGATTATTTAAATCAGTGAGTTGTTAACAGGAGAATCAAGCTGAATAGATCATTTGAATCAGTGAGTTTTGAACAGGAGAATCATTTTGAACGGGTCATTTGAGTCATTGAATCATTTACTGGAGGTTCTGTTTTTTTAATCAGTCAGTTGTTTAATGTAAACTCACTCTGAACTGATCATTTGAATCGGCGAATCATCTACTGGAGACTCACTCTCACTCCGAGTTGTTTACTGAAGAATCATTTGGAACACATCATTTAAATCGTTGAGTTGTTAACAGGTGAATCATTCTGAACATGTCATTTGAATCAGTAAATCAGGTACTGGAAAATCCATTACTCTAAATAGATCATTTTAATCCATGAGTTAACAGGAGAATCACTCTGAATTAATCATTTAAATCAGTAAGTTATGAACAGGAGAATCACTTTAAAGTGATCATTTCAATCAGCGAGTTGTTAACAGGAGGATCACTTTGAACGAATCATTTGAATCAATTTGTTGTTAACAGGAGAATCACTCTGAATGGATTATTTGAATGGATTATTTGAATCTGTGAGTTGGTAACAGGAGAATCAAGCTGAATGGATTGTTTGAATCAGTACGTTTTGAACAGGAGAATCACTTTGAATGGATCATTTCAGTCATTGAATCATTTACTGGAGGTTCTGTTTTTTAAATCAGTCAGTTGTTTAATGTAAACTCACTCTGAACTGATCATTTGCATAAGTGAGTACTGAAGAATCATTTGGAACAGATCATTTAAATCAATGAGTTGTTAACAGGTGAATCACTCTGAACATATCAATTGAATCAGTGAGTTGATGAAAGGAGAATCACTCTGAATGGATCAATGGAATCAATGAGTTGTTTACTGATGTCAGTCCAGTTCACAAACAAACCATTTGGTGCAATTTGTGAACCAATTTAAGTGATCAAATCCAACTTGATCATGAATTAAACAGCGCTACAGCATCTCTAAGCAGGTCCAAATGATCCCCTTCAGAATAACATGTAACTCAGCTTTATTCAGGTAATGTAGTAAAGTAAAAAGATGAATATTTTGTTTTAGAATGTAATGAAATTAAAGTAAAAGATTCCTGAAATGAAAATACTCCCATAAAAAAAAGATAAATAACAAATAGTGAAGTAAAAACACTTGGATACAGTCCACTAGCTAGTGCAGGAGCAGGCCGACAGTGAAAACGGTGCAGAAGGAGAGTCAGGGAAAACCATTAGAAAGAAGACGTGAAGATAAACGAGTTTGTCAATTAAATTCTGTCCAAACAGACATAAGCTCTTAATCAACAGTTTTCCGCCGGCTTGATTCGTCAAGCTGTCAGCGTGGCAGCACCGGCCACGAATGACAATGGAAAATCTCCGATTAGAAAACATCTCGTTTATTCGACGGCGAGGTAATAAGTCGTTGGTGTATAATCACAGCTACACTTCCTTATTTGTGGAGCTGCATAATGAGCAAATTTCCAATCGCTGCAGATAAAAGCCGCCTCTGCGTCTCTCGCTTTCTTTTTTTAACATCTCATTAGGGCAAGCTTGAGCTTAGCGGAGCAATAATGTCGAATCTCCAACCGCAGCCTCTGATAATACCAATAAAAAAAAACCCTCAGTATCTACCCGATGCGTCTCAGGAAGAACTAATCAGGATGAGTCGTAATTTTAACTTTCGCTATTCCCTATAGCTGTCTTCAAACTGATTATAAAACTCACTTCTGATTGGATGAGGCACGTGAAGCTGCTGGAAAATAATAAAACCTTAATATCCTGGTTTTATTGGAAGCATGTTCATACAGTATATACAGTTGAAGTCAGAATCATTTGCTTCCCTGACTTATTAGCCCCGTTCATTTTTCCCTCAATTTCTGTTTAATGGAGAGAAGATGTTCAACACATTTCTAGTCATACTAGTTTTAATAACTCATCTCTAAATATGATTTATTTTATCTTTGCCATGATGACAGTCAAAAGTATTTGGCTAGATATTTTTCAAGACACTTCTATACAGCTTAAAGTGACATTTAAAGGCTTAACTAGGTAAATTAGGTTAACTAGGCAGGTTAGGGTAATTAGGCAAGTTATTATATAACAATGGTTTGATCTGGAGACTTTTGAAAAAAAAAAATAGCTTAAAGGGGCTGATAATTTTGGCCTTAAAAGGGTTTTAAAAAAATTTAAAACTGCTTTTATTCTAGCCGAAATAAAACAAATAAGACTTTCTCCAGAAGAAAAAATATTATCAGACATACTGTAGAAAAATTTTCTTGCTCTGTTAAACATAATTTGGGAAATATAAAAAAAAAAAAAAAAAAAAAAAAAAAAAAAAAAAAAAAAAAAGTGAAAGGGCGGCTATTAATTCTGACCTCAACTGTATATACAGTACACTGATTTTCCTGCTTGTTCAAACTACTTATTTAAAATGAGCCTAAACAACACAATTATTGCACTTTTTTGGGGACATCTAGATTGTTTTATGTTCAATCTACTTAAATGTGTGAAGTTAACGTCATTGATTTGTGTTGGGACAACATGAACAAAGTGTGAAACCCAGCATTTTCCACAGTGTCTTTTAATATTGAATATAAAATCGGTTTAATTCCACACCTTTAATTAAAATTCTATGTTGCATCCTGCTATGGTAATACATTAAAAAACTATAGTAACACTAAATACTATAGTGTATAGTGTGAGTGGGCCGAAAGCCGTGGGAATAGAATGAGGCCGGAGCTTGAGTGTTGAAGATAAGCACCTGCGCCGCTCAACAGCCTAGAGTTCAACAGAAGAGCTCTGGACTATAAAAAAGGAGAGAGGACCAGGCGTGGACGCTTTAAATTTTACTTTTGTTTTCAGTTTTACTTTTGCAAACAGCTGCCGTCTGTTTTTTCGGTAATAAATTATTTAAAAGTTTGTCGGTTCTCTGTCTCCTGTGTACCGGTGGCCATCTAACTTTGTTACACATGCTATAACCTGTCTCTCATTTGAGAGGTTGCATCCTCAGAAGGATGCATTTGAAGGGCGCTGCATCATCACGGTGCAATGAACGCTGTCTCATTTAAAAAAAAAAATTCAGAGGCTCCTTCAAATGCAGCCGCAAAATGTATTCTTCATTTTCCCGGTAATGAAGGACACAACCGGGGGATCCTTTGCAGCCTCGAACATCCCAAGATTTATTGTGCACCAATAAGGGCAGGACAGTTTGCAGCCACCTGACTGTGAATAAATGCAGAGTAAAAGTTCATTTTTGGGTGAACTATCCCTTTAAGAATGCTTTTGGTAACCAAAAAGAGCTGCAAAAGCCCTTTGTAGTGTGGTTTAGTTTGAGAGTGTAAGTGTGTTTGCCGTGTGTACTTGAGTGTGTGTTTACTGTGATCTGCTCAGCCTGTTGAAGGGAATCAGGTATAAGAGGAGCATCCATCAAGCACAGTGTTTCTCCCCGAGTGTTTCTCTCACACACACACACACACACACACACACACTCTGCCATCTCTCTCTCAGTGTCATCTGTACATCAGTCTCAGTCTGACAGTGACCTGCTGCATTTCTCTCCTCTGTTCTCTTCTTTCTTTCTGCTCTTTATTTCCAGAGTTCAGAAGAGAATGAGTCAGCAGAGGAGCAGAAAAAGAAGACTGACCTGAGGAGAACACACACACACACACACACACACACACAACTGCTGACCCACACTGAGGAGGGAAGGAGAGAACAAACAGGAGGAAAGAAAGACAAGAACTTGAAAAAGATGTAGTGAAGAAATAAACAGCGGAAAAAACATGTAAAACAATAAAATAAAGATTTTAAAATGAAAGAAAGAAAGAAAGAAAGAGAAAGAAATGAAATGAAAAGAAATATGAAAAGAAAAATTAAAGCTAAAGAATAAAGAGAAAAAAAGCAAAGAAAGCACAAAAGAAAATTAAAAAAAAGATGAAACAGGAAAAAAATAGCAAACAAATAAAGAAAGGGTGAGGAAAGAAGGAAAGAAAGTACAGAAGAATAGAAAACAAGAGAAATGACAAAAATAAAACGAAACAAGCAAAGTAAAGGAAGGAGAAAATGAGAGGGAACAGATGAAACAATAAAAAAAATTAATTAATAATAGACAGAGACAGACAGACATACATATAGAAACACAGACAGACAGACAGACAGACAGACAGACAGATATAGAAAGAAAAGGTCATGCTAAGAAATAAAGACAAAATGAAAGCAGACAAATAAGAAATAAATAGAGGAGGAAATGAGGAAAAGATGAAACAGGAAAACGAAAGAAACATACGTGGAAAAATATGTAACAAATAAAATGAAGATGATGAAAAATAGATAAACAAAAGTAAAGCTAAACAATGAGAAATAAATGAGAATAATCATGAAGGAGGAACTGATGTAGAAGGTAAGATAAAACAGGAAAAAAGACTGAAAGGGGAAACAAATGCTGAAAAAAATGCAATAAATCAATACAAAAAAAATATATCAATTAAACAAAAAGACAACAAAAAAGTACTGATAAAAAAACAAACATTTAAAACAACAAAACAAAACAAACATTTAATGAAAAATTAATAAATAAATTAAAACTAGCAACAATAAGCGAGACAGACAGAACATCAATGAATATATCTCTTAACCAGACAAATTAATCAATAAATAACAAAATAACAAAATAATGTATCAATAAAATAGTGTAAAATATAATAAAATCTATATAAAAATATTATATATAATAAATAATAATTTATATAAAAACAATAACAGAGAACACGAGAAGGTCAATAATGAAAAAAGATTCATGAACAAAGATTTCTAGAAGAGTAGTACTGGTTGCAGTAGGAGATTTCTATCAGACTCCACCATTAAAACACATACTGTTTAGACTAACATGTCTGTTTTTTTTTTTTTTGTTTTTTTTTTGTGTGTGTGTACCAGAGATCTGCTGTGTCTGCATCTGTTCTAAACACTGATCAATGAGCTCATTCGTCTTCACTGAGCCAATTAAGTTTATTAGACACACACAACACTTTCACTACAGTCTGAAACACACATGCGTCATGACTTGGACACAAACAGAGACAGAATTTACTCAAACTACTTTTTTCATGTCTTGGCACCATGCTTTCTTTAATTCTGTATCATTTGTATGAAAAGTACATCTTAAAAATTTTAATAGTCTCAAAATGAAGAGTTTAGATGCATAAAACTTTTAATTTTCTTTTAAAATGATCATTTTTTCTGACCCCTGTGTGCAGGCTCAGTAATTTTACTTTTAGTAATAAATAAGTTCTTTTCATTGCCTTTAAAGAACTTAAATTACGGAACATAAATATATGAGGCTGAGAAAAATGCTCATTTTAGGAGATTTCAGACAGCATTCAGAGGTTTTTGCATCGGAATTCTTCAAATGTTGAAACCAAATAGAATATAATAATAATAATAATAATAATAATAATAATAATAGGGTGGTACGGTGGCTTAGTGGTTGGCACTGTCACCTCACAGCAAGATGGTTGCTGGTTCAAGTCCCGGCTGGGTCAGTTGGTACGTTTTCTCCCATGTTTGCATATGTACAGTCCAAACACCGTACATGTCAACATTGGGATGCTAAAATAAGGGATATGCCCACCATAATAAAATCATTTGGAGCTCTTTCATTGTAAGTAAACAATTAAATGGTCAGTAATATGTTTTAATATTATTATATAAAAATGGAAAAATTAAATAGTATACATAGCAGCAAATAAATTAGCAAACAGTTCAGCTTATCAAAATGAATAGCTATTATATAGAAATAGAAGTTATTAAATCTCATTAGTCGCTTCTTCACTGTATAACACACATTCTGATTAAAGAGCAACGAATGAATCTATTATTTATTCAGATTTTTTTTTTATTACATTAAATAACAGGTGTCACTTTTAAAATGCACACATCTAACGCTACAATGAAGCCATTCGACAAAATTAGTTGTGTTTGGAAACAAAAATAAACACCAAGATTGACATCTTTAGATGTTATTATTATTAATTATGTGTGTATGTCTGTTCAAACACGCGCCCAAAAAACGGATTTTCGATCTGCTTCAAATCGCGTATACAGAATCCGTCTGGGAAACAGCGTCTATTTAGCACTATGAAGCGCGTCAGCAGACAGTCACTTATCGGTATCATACATCTCACCGTTTTCATATTTATTTCAAATTGTTTTCTGCTTAAAAGCGAAAGCACAGAACGAACTCGCATTTAAGAGCAAGGGGCGTCCCCTGGTGGTTCGGCGGTATGGGTTGTGTAGGGAGGCTGGGCTCTTTAATGTTTATTTGCCACCCTTCAGAGAAAGACTGAAAAAACGGGAGAAATACAGGAAAATACCTTTACGCGATGATAGCGAGAAAGAACTGTAAAATACGGGAGAATCCCAGGAAAAATGGAAGGGTTGACAGTTATGCCAAACACATGAGCTAAGGGTGAATTGGATGAACTAAATTGGCAGTGGAGTATATGTGTGAATGTGAGAGTGTATAGGTGTTTCCAGTACTGGGTTGCAGCTGGAAGGGCATCTGCGGTGGAAAACATATGCTGGAATAGTTGGCTTTTCATTCCCCTGTGGTGACCCTTGATGAATAAAGGGACGCAGCCGAAGGAAACGAATGAATAAATAATAATAATTTAATGTAATACACTTATTACATTAATAACAGTGTTAACATGTTATAGTCATTGTTTTTAAAAGAAACTATTTGAAATAATAAAAACCCTAGGCATAATAGGCGCTGCAAAACATCAAACAGCACATTTTAAATTCTGATAATGTTCCCTGATGACGTGACAATAGATCTGATCAACAACATCTGGTGGCAGTGAATTAGCATTTTTCAGCACATCTGGTAAAACGTTATTAGTTTTCTTTTGCAATGAAAAAAGTGATTAGTTGATAATTATAAGGCAATGGGTTTACTCTTTTTTTTTTTAAAGTAAATAAACAATGTGCATAATTCTAAAAGTTTCAATGGAATTGTTTTTTTTAAGGTAATGGATTTACTCACTTTTTTTAAAGTAAAAGTAAAGAATGGTTTTTTACAGCTTGGTAATAAATATGAGCAAGTATACACAGTATAGTTTCTGTGTTTCTTGCAACACCCATAGACTTGTACGCAAGTTGCACCACACTCCCTTTTGTTGTCTTTAGTAAAGAGCAGTGCACTGTGCTTTTTTTCACACTAGGAAACCACTATATCAACAGTCTTAGTACCGGAGCGCATGACATCAGGATTTTCAGTTTATTCAAACAGAAGATTAGAGCCAACGTTCAACATCCATATAAATGAATTGAAAACACAATCTGCAGAGCTCGCAACATGCGCTAGTCACAACGTGATGATGATGTGTGTGTTGTAGTGCTGTCCCAGTTCTTAAGGGAATATTTCCATCCCTTCACACTTTTTTTTTTTTTTTTTTTTAAGGGCCAAAGGGAAAGTGAAGGAGGAAGCCAAAGGAAATGAAATAGAATTGGGATTGGACCTCGGCTTTTGCTCAGGGTTACTGGACAATATGAGGGTCAGCACTGTTATCACTTCACCACAGCATCCTGGAAACACACTGCATTAAACACTCGCCTCAGAGCCCTGTGTGTATGTGTGTTAGAGCCACTTAAGAGTTTGTGGGCCTCTGTGTGCTTGTGTTTGTGTGTGTGTGTGTGTGTGTGTGTGTCTTACAGCAGCTCAGGTGTTTGTGTGTGTGTGTGTGTGATAAGGAAAGGCTGATGGAGTTGAGAATGACGGAGTGTGTGTGGATTCTTCATCTCTCTTCTCCAGCCGCTGGTGCAGTTTCTCTCTGCAGGTTTGCAGCAGTGGATCATCAGAGAAGCACCGAGGCGAAGCAAACAGGTTACAGACGCTCAAATCTGTCCATCTGCCTCCGTCAAACACAGCAAAACTACTGCGCGCACACACACACACACACACACACACACACACACACACACACACACACACACACACACACACACACACACACACA
The DNA here is from genome assembly GCF_049306965.1 of Danio rerio. Classification (NCBI taxonomy): domain Eukaryota; kingdom Metazoa; phylum Chordata; class Actinopteri; order Cypriniformes; family Danionidae; genus Danio; species Danio rerio. Next base: position 7,667,831 of record NC_133197.1, read on the forward strand.
CACACACACACACACACACACACACACACACTCCTCTGCCTCTCTCTTTATGTATCAAGTTGAACTGATTCTTTAAAGAGTTTATAATACAAGAATAAGGCATTGTTTTTATTTGTACTTTTTATTTTATTTGTGTTATTTGCAAATAAAGTAAACAGAACCATAGAAAACCCAAAAAAGGAACACACTTATAGTAACACAACGAAAAGTATTGTAGGATAGAAAAGAACCACAATAAATGTAAATTGGAAACGCACAGTATTTTATCTCACAATTACAGTGTTGTTATAAGTAATCCTGTATACCACAGTTGTGTGATTTATAGACAACAATTAAATCAGCTGTATATGTGTTTTAGTTACACATTTACATGTATGTATTGTGCACAATTATTAAACAGTGCACACATCGAAGATATCTAAAGATAAGTCTTTCACTCCATGTAAAAAATCCTACACTTTTTCTTTTGTTTTGAATAAACTTGTTTAACTAAATATTAAATAAGGAGAATAAAATGAAGACTATATATATGAGAAGCAACTAAATTGTTTCAGAGTACTGTGATGAAATGCTGGTTAAGCATATAAATGTAATCAGTCATTATAACAGAGCAGAATGCTGAGCTAAATATGTTGTATTGTAAATGTGTAGAGGAGACCATCGTGTAATAAATACTGACCTTATAATCAGTGAATATGAGGTGGTTTCACTTTCGAAATGTGGTATAAAATCCTCTCATTTTTTTATTTTTTTTATTCTTTTGAACACATTTAGGTGCTGCTTGGCAATTTGACAAGGCTTCTGTTCGGTCTTGCTGTCAATTGGGGAAGAAATGATGGATAAAAAGTTTTTGATAATCCACTGTGACAGCTACACGTGAAGGGGAGTCAGATTTATCTGGGAGTCAGATTTTGATACAACACCTGCACTGCATGTTCATCCAAGTTGCAGTAATGGGTCGTTCTTGAATGATTCGTTTATTTTGAACAAATCTTTGGTATGGTTCATTGAGTGAGTCATTCATACACATGCGCACATTTGTGCAAGTGGAGCTCGCATGCTACCTTGGAGTGGTCTGTTTCACGCAGAATGCACACGTGTGGCCTCAAACCATATCGATATGAACGATATTGGATAATACCGCATTGCGTTGGAAATCATCGATATACGGCTCAACCCTAGCAGAGCCCTAATGGTTTTATTTTTTAATAAATGTGCAGCATTTGAGAAAAAAAAACAAAAAAAAAAACGAAAGGGCTCTTCATCCTAAATTTGTTCCAAATAATTTAGTTAAAAATTGTGACTAAATTGTGAATCGTGAGATAAGTATCGTAAATGGTATTGAATGTTAAGTCTGGTGAATCGTTACACATCCCTAATCAGAGAAATACCGCCACTCCAAATATGTAAAATGCTCATGATTTGATTGAAGATTACTAAAACAAACACTGTTTTCAGTTTAACTTACTCAACTAACTTGATTTAATTGTTCACGTAATAAATAGTGATGTGTGCTAGCTATATAAACATTGTAAATTTAGATTTTATGCAGGTTTTAAACTCCACTTTCTGACTGTGAACCTCTTGATTTCTTCATTTCTAACCTGAACGGAAGAGAAAAGGCTGTTCGTTCATTTCCTGAGCCAGAGGCTGAAGGGAATAAAGCAGACGATTATGAAGAATAGAGAAAGTTTCCTCAAGACACTTGACATGATCTTCAAAGTTGCTGCTCAAGCGTGTCAAACCGCATTAAGTGGAAAATGAAGTGGCCGGTTTTTCATGGCGTTTCATCAGCCGTTGCTTAAAAACATGTAGAGAAATGAGAGACTTTCAGATGAGTTTACTCTGTTTCTTTCACACACACCAGCGTCACTTCACCACGTCTGCAAAGTGGAAGAGTTTAGTCCAGCTTCACTACTGGTGCTGTGTGTCTGATCACATCACTAGACAGGAGTAAAGCTGCTGCGCACACACACTGTTGAAGACTACTCTATAACTCACTCTGACTGACTGACAGTCCATCCCATTATAGCAGCTCAAAACTCCAAAGCCACCACATAACAATGCGCTAGCAACCATCAGGACACCCTAGCAACCACATTTCAGCATCATAGCAACCATTAGAACACCCTTGTGACCATATGGCAATGCCCTAACAACCATTAGAACAAGCACATTTTAAAGCTGTTGCAATCATTAGAACACCCTAGCGATCACATGGCGATACCCTAGCAACCATTAGAGCACACTAACAACCACACAGTAATGCCCGGATAACCATTAGAACACCCCAGTGCCTGCATTTCAAAACCTTACCAACAATTAGAAGACCACTTTACAATGCCCTAACAACCATTGAAACACCATATCAACCACATAATGTTCTGACAACCATTAGAGCAACCCTAGCAACCACATATCAATACCATAACAACCATTAGAGCACACTGGCAAACCCATAGGGCCCGGTCAACCACTAAAACACCCCAGTGACCACATTTTGAAGCCTTAATAACAATTAGAAGACATAGCAACCAATTTACAATGCCCTAACAACCATTAGAACACCATGGCAACCACATAATGTTCTGACAACTATTAGAACACTCTAGCAACCACACATCAATACCCGTAACAACCATCAGAACACCATAGCAACCACAAAACAACCCCCCTGACAACAATTAGCACACCCTAGTGACCACATATTAATACCCTAACAACCATTAGAGCACACTTGCAACCACTAGAACACCCCAGCAGCTATATTTAAATCCACTAACCACCATTAGAACACAATAGCAACTACATGGCAATGCCCTGACAACCATTAGAGCACACCAGAAACCACATAGAGCCCTGGCAACCACTAGAACACCCTAGCAGCTATATTTCAATGCACTAACAACCGTTTGAACACCATAGTAACTACATAGCAAAGTCTTGACAACCATAAGAACACCTTGGTGACCACAAATTAACACCCTAACAATCATTAGAGCACACTAGCAACCACATAAGGCCCTGGCAACCACTAGAGCACCCTAGCAGCTATATTTCAGTGCACTAACAACAATTAGCACACCCTAGCAACCACATAGTAATGCCCTAACAACCATTAGAACACCCTTGTGACCACATAGGTCTGTGGCAACTACTAGAACACCCTAGCAGGCATATTTCAGTCCACTAACAAGCATTAGAACACCACAATGATCACGTATTAACACCCTAGCAACCATTAGAGCACACTAGCCACCACATTTTAAGTCAGGCAGCTCAAAGCTTCCAGTGAATTGTCGTGCCATTACAAAAATCTCAACACTTAAGATCTGACTTCTTTAATAATCAGTGATTTTCACCACTTGATAAATATATAATATAAAGTGTTTCTCAGACCGAACAAGAAGCACTGCATTTAATTAATTTTTGTCATGCCATCTCTTTAAAATATGAAATATAGCTGTATTTACCCCAGTATTTTCAATAGAGTTTCTGCACTAGCCTGCTGCTACTGAAGGTGCTTGTGTTTACATGGCCTTTCACCTCGTTTGACGCTTTAAAAACTAAATGAATGCTTAAGTCTATTTAACTGATTGTAATTTAATTACATTGCAACATCGATGCTGTAAAAGGAACCTTATAAAATTGAAGTACCATTCACCGGAAGTTGAATCGCTAGCTGAAAAACACTAGCTCTGCATATAGCACATTAGACCACCACAGCAACCACATTGCAATGCATTAAAAGCCACTAAAGCATCCTAGCAACCAAATAGCGATCACATTCCACTACAGACTGACTAGGGAACAGGGTGTGTTATTATTTTTGCACATGTTGTTATCTTCTACATACAGTATTACTTTGTTCGATATTCTGCATAATCACACTGCTGCTTTCTTTGCTGGAACAGGATGATGTGAAAGTGACTGGAGGCTTCAGTTCATCAGTGTGTTTGTGTTTCTCAGCTCTTCATATCAGATGTGAAGATGATGGAGAGATTCACTGACAAACAGAGGAAGGAAGAGGAAAGAGACTGCAGACATTTTTCTCCTCCACTGGTGATGGATGATGAACTGAAGGAAAAAAAACACACTGGAGAGATTCAGAAACACAGCTCTGGTGTGCACCTCTTCTTTTATAAATTCACGGATGATTTGATCTGTTGTGTGTGACACAATAAATTTTACCCTTTTATTAACTTTTTAAAAAATACTTTGACTATAATGCTCATTATTTAAATATGTCAGTGAACACATAACAATTCTACACAACTTATTTTGGGCTGTCTGCAATTTATTTATTTTTTATTCATTTATTTAGAAATACTGCTGAACCAAAAAGGTGCAGCAAAGTCAAAGTATGGCTGCACTAATGCACTCGCTAATGTTTTTAAAGTTTGGGTATCTAGGAGCTCTGCCTGTCTAGCTTAAAACGTAATTTTACAACAAAATTTTGAATGGATTTATTTCCTTCCAAGAATTACAACAGAAAGTGGCTGTAGGCCCTTTCAATACAAAGCTCCTTCTGACTGGAATAAACTCCCTTGCTCTTTTAGATGAATTAAGTCATTTAGTTTTTTCAGGACAAATTGTTATTATTATTATATATTTTTTTGGAAACAACTTGTAAATGTTATGAATATTGGTTCCAATTTAAATGTTTATTATTTATTTGTAAATCAAATTGTTTGAACTTTTATGTTTTTGTTTACTTAAGCTTTAGACTGTGGGAGGTGTTTCAGGTGAAGAGTTCTGCTTGTTTGTTTGTTTTGTTAGTCGTATGTTTGTTATGATGTGAATTTCTCTGTTTGATGTTTGTACTTTTCATTGGGACCCTCTTGAAAATGATTTGGTTCATGTCAAGGGGCTATCCCATTCAATAAATAAATTCAAATACTTCAGCCTCCACATAAAGTTCTTAAAAGCAAAAAAGGTCAAGGTGCTCCAGGATTGGCCAGCCCAGTCACCAGATATGAACATTATTGAGCATGTCTAGGGTAAGATGAAGGAGGAGGCATTGAAGATGAATCCAAAGAGTCTTGATGAACTCTGGGAGTCCTGCAAGAACGCTTTCCTTGCCTTTCCAGATGACTTTATTAATCGAGTCATTGCAGAGATGTGTGGATGCAGTCCTCCAGGCTCATGGGAGTCAAACACAATTTTAATTCCTTTTCCACTGCACCATGACTATATTCTATAGTGTACATTATTTCTGTTTAGTGAAAAGACTTCTGATACCAAATGATCAACTAGTCAAGTCAAGTTATTATTTGTTGTTTCTAAAACTTGGAAATGCAACATTTATTCATGTAAAAAACCAACACACACAAAATGAACTAGTTTTTGTTCCCCCCGCCTGGTGTTGTAGTTTTCTATAAGTGTTTCTCGTGTGTGTGTGTGTGTGTGTGTGTGTGTAAATGAAGTGTGAAATTCAGCCTCGTCTCCTTTATTTCTCTTTCATGTTTTAATATAATAACGCCTCTATTTTTCAGCTCAATTATTTCCTGTGTTTAATCTTCGTCTTGTGCCCGTGAGACGCTGCGTTTTGACAGGAAGGCAGAAATAGATGATCTGCTGCAATCTAACCGACTTTAATGTAAAAACCCCTGGAGGATTCAATCCAGCGGAGACACGCTGAAGAAATAACACACAACAGAGGCGGCGGAGGAAATGACCAGACCAGAACCGAGAAACAGATCCAGACTGCTGATCCACATTACTGAGAATCACATACTGAAGACTCACTGCCATCCATCAAACACACATACACACACTGACATACACCACTGATATACACAACATCACAACAGAAGAACATGGCCTGGAAATAAAACAACAGCAAGATGTTTCAGGCTTGCTGTGAGTTAAGGTCAGGGATTTTTGTGTGTTTTTGTGATAAAAACAGATTGGTTAAAACTAACAAACACACACACAAAACAGTCAGCATCTTTACATTTGCAAAATACTTGATTCTGTATGATTTGTAAGCATGTTTGACCTGATATAATTCAAAGTCATATATAACCAGTAAGTCACATATGACCTGATATATACTGTAAGCAAGTCCCCATGAGTCTCTGTGTGTTCAGGTTTAAGTCCCCACTTGGATATAAAAACAAGTACACACAAATACACACACATAAAAAAAAGCACAAAATATACACAAATGAAAATAAAATATTTGTATCAATCTTTTGACGTTTACAAATCACACCAGTATTTGATTATTGGTGTCAAATGATCAGCTGCTAAATTCAAATCTGCTTTTCCACAATGGCTTCCACTGAGCCACAAAAATATACTACACAATAAATCACTATTTATCAGCGGTTTCAAACAAATATCCTTAATTTTAGGTTTCAAACATTTGAATACACATGAGAACTAGCAAAACATACTGCTCATGGTTTGAACAATACACACTGACATCTGTGGAGCTGAAAAACAACAATAATTTTCTTAAAACACAATCAAACAATGTGTGTTATGCACATCAGATACACAAGATTTAAGAAACTAGAATAATTACTCTGTATTTCTGCCATTTTAACAGCCACTTACTTTGATGCGTTTTGGGAGAAGTTGATGAATTATCATGTTGTAAATCCAGCAGCTTGAATCTCTTCCCTTCAGCACATACTAACATGGCCATCAATCACCATAGATCAAACATTATGATCCTTATTAGGCTTTCAATGACAAAATTCCTGTTCTTACACGTATTTGAGAATCAAAACATCAGATATTTTATAATATAATTAAGATGTACGTCAATATTTGCAGAAAACTGAAAAAAAGAAACAAAAACAACATGCATAAATCATCGGACAGCATCACATGACTAATTTATACTTCTGAGTCAAATGCGCAACTGCAGGACATGGGTTCTGGTGGACACTTCTTTAAAAAAATAATAATAATAATAAATGTGTAGAGTAATGGTCTTGCAACTATGGATGGATTCAACTACTCCAGTTGATCTTTCTTGGAAACTCCTACGAACTGGAAATGATTTGTTTGGAATCACCACAGCCAAAAATAACAAGCATCAGAAAGAAAACTACAATTTTGGTCATATATAAGAATACATAGAAGAGTATATATCTTATAACGGTATCAGATATGTTTTAATTAGGTATAAGATTTTGATGGTATATTAACCTTGGATAAAAATATCATGGTTTCAAGGTGTTGTTATTACTGCTCTAAAATAAGCTAATTTCAAATGTCTGGGCAAACAAAACAAAACATTTTTCACCATTGAACTAAATACATTTTATCTTAGTAAATAATAGTTTGGAACAGTAAACATGTCAGGCTAAATAATTTAAATAAATCATTGACTTTTATTGGTTTCAGAAACACAGATTTCTTTACAACACATACAAAAAAAAAAAAACAGAAAATTTAGCAATTTTACAACCCTGACTTTTCCAAACTGCAGTATACCTTGCCTAGTTTCAATCCTGATTTTGTACCTATAATTGCACTGCATTGTAATTACTGTTTTATCATGTTTTATATTTTACTTTTTCTGTTTGAGTGGATCTCACTCTTTGCTGCATATAATTAAAATCTAAAGTGGTCAGTAAAAAAAGTTTAAAAAGATTAGTGCAAGACCTGTGATTTGTCTGTGATGAGTGTGGGCGGGACAGAGAGCAGTGGAAGAGGAGCAAGTAGACTATGGAGGAGCTCCAGATAGAGGTTTTTGTTTTGATTAAAATTGTTGCATTGTCCGTGAGTTTGAGCTACGTCTACAGTAAGCAGGGTTTCCACGCTCCTTTAAAATCCTTTAGAGTACTTGAATTCCAGACATATAGATTCAAGGCCTAGAAGTACTTAAAAACAAACACAGGTCCTTGAAAGTGCTTGAATTAAATTTATTTCAACAGTTGTACTCAATTGTCAAAAACAGAATGGAGAAAACTACAAATAAAAATCCTAAATTTAAATCTTGTACAATAAAACTGAAAAATAACACATTTTATTAATATTTCAGAAACTGCATTTGCATATCAGCAGTATTGAATTGAACACATTTTATTAAAGCTCATTGAACATTACGTTTTAAAAATGGTCAATTTATTTTAAATATTCAGTGTAGGTGAAATGTAAAGTACATTATGGTCTTTCATGGTGCTACTTATGCTGGCGGTGTGAATTAAAAAGTGGCTTGATTTGAAATTAATGCTGCTCTAAAAAGTTATTGGAAGTCCTTGAATCTTCAGTTCATGAAGGTGTGGGAACCCTGAGAAAGTTAGCATTGCAAACATTTCCGGTGTAAACTCAAAACACCCAATCTCAACACATAGAAACCCCACTGTCTACTAGTGTTTCGAAAGTGTTATTGTCAGAGCAACACAAACAAAAAGCACAAATATAAAAACACGGCTACTTGCAAGGAATCCGTCATGGAGTATGGCGATCACTCAATGCTAAGAGTGTCACGATCCTCCAAATCCTCGATTCGATTACATTTTCGATTCTAAGGCACGATTTGATTCAATTTGATTATGAATAATTAATTAATTAATGACCAATTAATTATTTGTAGCCTACCGTTTAAACTACCTGACCTGCATGGTCTTTGTTTTACCCATAAACAAATCATACAGTAAATGAATAAAGGCAAGATACACACATAATTGCCACCTGTCAATCACTTTTTTCTGCGGGACTCGTGAATAGGCAGTGATCTGTGTAATTATAATGGCGTCGGTAAAAAAGACGCACAACCAACAGGAACCAGCCAACAGTATCTGAGGTGTTCGCTAAAATGACTAAGTACAAGTGAGTGAAAGATTGAAGCAGTCCTCTGACTGCCTGGACCTGCTGCCTCGAGCGCATGGCTGTGAGTGCGTCTGTTTGGTCACGTGATGTGCATTTTCAGAGGTAGAGAGAAAGGAGGGCTGCTCAGAAATGCTACACGCCACTGTAGATGTCAAATCGTTGTCGTTCTAAAATGAAATTTAAAAACAAAGACAGTGTAAACAGGGCCTGAGTGTGTACTTTTCGCGAGCGGATTTGCAACGGGGGCGGGCGGAGGATTGCGATGCCGGTGTTGTCTATCGGACGAACCATACGTTATATGTACATAGCAGAGCTTGCAAAACAGTTTTTTTTTTGTCGACAACACGAACGTTGTCAACATAACTCACTGTAAATCCAAAATGCTTACACACCGGCGACTTCATTGAAAGAGGTGAGGGTTTAAGTTCTGTCGACGGGTCTCCTGCATCTGCAGGTTAACAAGCACTTCAACAAGCCTGTTTTTTTCCCACTTGGCAAGCCAAGCTGACGTGACATGGGGGCGTGGCAGCATCGACGATTCTATTTTTTGATTCGATAATCGAAATTGAGTATAAATTTCGATCGATTTCGATTTAAAAATTGAAATCGTGACACCCCTACTCAATGCAGAAGTATAAATAACTTGATGCATTGCTTTGGAAATCACTTGATGCACTACTATGGAAACTTTAAAGCGATTCATTCTAAATAATGGTCTTGTTAATCATGGCAGTCTAATTAACATATAAATAATAAGTGTGCAGGACAGATTTCACTGCTAATGATCTTCATCAAGACCAATCCAATTGACCAGTGTTGTGTTGCTGCTCCTGCAGTAGTTTCTCCCTCATTATAACTAAGAGCTCCAGCCTCAGTCAAACGGCATCCACAGCATTAGCAGCACCAAGCGCTCCACTTAACCAGAGCGCTAAAACAAACCTTCATCACTAGCAAAGGTCAAGCTGACACGACTCCTGCCCATGAAGAGTCAAAGATCACGGTTACAACCAGAGTGACTCATTCAGACGACTCTTCACCATCCAGAGTGTTTTTCATCAACTCTTGCCTGGCACGGAGTGATTCTCTGCATCTGATCTGCTGTTTCTGAAGTCACTCCACTAAAGAGGGGAGTCTCCTGCATGCTAACCACATTAAAGATGCTCATAAATCTGCTTTAAAGTGCTGCGCTCAGCGTTCTGAGCTTACACCGGTTATGCCAATGCAGAGTTAAACCCTCGCCAAACACAATAAAGAGAAGCTTCTATCACTGGACTGGAACATATCAATCCAATAGTTCAATATCTTGAAGAGATAATTCAACCAAAAATGAAAACTCACCTCAGGTCATTTCACATCAAGCCTGCAGTTGAACAGATTCATTCATTCATTTTCTTGTCGGCTTAGTTCCTTTATTAATCCGGGGTCGCCACAGTGGAATGAACCGCCAAGTTATCCAGCAAGTTTTTACACACCGGATGCCCTTCCAGCCGCAACCTATCTCCGGGAATCATACACAAACACATTCACACACACACTCATTCACTACGGACAATTTAGCCTACCCAGTTAACCTGTACTGCATGTATTTGGACTGTGGGGGAAACCGGAGCACCCGGAGGAAACCCACGCGAACGCAGGGGGAACATGGAAACTCCACACAGAAACGCCAACTGAGCCGAGGCTCGAACCAGCGACCTTCTTGCTGTGAGGCAACAGCACTACCTACTGCGCCACTGCCTCGCCCAGTTGAACAGATTTTAAGTAGAAATTGTGTCTCAAAAATAGCAAAACAAAATGAATACCCATGACTCCTGAGGATACCCTGAGTTCTTAAGTGAAACAGTCATCCCATGAAGGAGTCTTAACATTATTTAGTACAGTGGTTCTCAATTTTTTTTTCATCAAGTACCACCTCAGAAAAAAAATAGTCTCTCCAAGTACCACCATAATGAGCAGTATTAAAATACAGTGGCGTAGTAAGCCCAGTAAAGCAGCTACAGCTCTGCACAGTTCTAACACTTGGCAGATTAATTCCTATTATTAAGAATATTTATTATTGTCAGCCATTTTAAACATTATAAATAGTCTGAACATTAACACTGTAGTGTACTGTGCTTATATGTAAAAAAAACTAACTAACTAACTAAAAATGTCAACATTTAAAATTAAAATGAGCTTTTAAAAAGTTAAAAATGGTAGGTTAATGTTCGTAAAAAGTAAAAAGAAAAAAGAAAAGTGCTATACTTAAATGTAAAGTATTAATATATAGTAGCCAATTCATGAACACCTGGAAATGTTGCCTGGACATCAGAAATATAGGCTATATGTCATATAATAAATATTATTATATGTCATATTTATATATATAAATCCTTTTTTTATCAATTTTGAAATGTATGGAGCATATACATATGACACATTTAATATTTCCGCGTAGCACTAGAAGGAAGCCTGCGTACCATTAGTGGTACACATACCACAGTTTGAGAACCACTGATTTAGTACATCATTATTACCTTTAACCAGCTTTGGCAAATAGTCCTGACAGTATTTGTAACTTCTTAAATTTGGAGGCTGATAACTGATTCTGTATAACCGATCATGTAAAAGCCTTCTTTAATGTTTTATTGATGATCAAAGAGATAAAGGATCATCCTTTTAAACATCCTTCAGATCGATAACATTTTCACAGGGCTGAGAATAAACCGCATTTACAGTTATAACATGTCTCAGCAACATGACACTGAACTTCCAGAACAGTCTGTCTCTGTGTCTTTGGAGGCTGATGTCACTTCCTGAAAGGCCCCTGATGTCCTGAGGGAATCTGACTGTCATGAGTTCATGTTGAGAGCGGAGGAACTCAAACACTGAATCCTCAAGAAGCAGAGGCAGAGAACACTCAATTGAGCACATTCTAGCAACCCAGGCGCCCAAAAAAACACATACTACTACCAGACACACTGAAGAACAAGACCACATACCAGCCACACAAAACTTCAGAACAATCATGTACAAGACACAAGGCACACCCAAACCACGACTGAACACAGAAAAATCCACACAACAGCCCCCCAAAGCACCTTAACAATCACATTTAATACATCTAAAAGACCCAAACAGCCATATAAAAGACACCCAGAAAAACCAAACAACCAATTAAAGCCACCCAGAACACCCAAGCATCCACATAACAGCCACCCAAAACACCAGGACAACCACATTACAGCCACCCAGAACACCCAAGCATCCACATAACAGCCACCCAAAACACCAGGACAACCACATTACAGCCACCCAAAACACCCAAACAGCCACCCAGAACACCCAAACATCCCCATAACAGCCACCCAGAACACCTAAACAACCACATTTAAGACACCTAAAAGACTCCAAAACTATATAAGACACCCAGAAAACCTAAACAACCACATTAGAACCACTCAAAACACCCAAGCAACTACATAACAGCCACCCAAAACACCAGGACAACCACAACCACTCAGAATACCCAAACATCCACAAAACAGCCACCTAAACAACCACATTACAGCCACCCAGAACACCCAAACAACCACATAACAGCCACCAACACCCATACAACCAAATACCACCACATACAAACATCTGGATAACAAATGAACTTCCAAACAACCCCTAAACACCCACAACAACGTAAGACACCAAGAACATCCAAGCAACCATATACCAGAAACCCAGAACCCAGAACCCCCCCCCCCCCCCCCCCAAAAAAAAAAAAAATAAAATAAATAACAGAACACGTAAACAACCTCATTTTTCAAACTAAAAGACCCAAACAGCAATATAAAAGACACCCAAAAAACCTGAACCACCACATACCAGACACCCAGAACACCCAATCAATCACAAAACACCTCAACAACCATAGAACACCCAAACCACCACATATTAGACGCCAAGAACACCTGAACAACCACATACATCAACATAAAATACAATAACGATCACATAAAAAGAACACCCGGACAACCACAGAACAACCAAACAACCAGAGGACACCCTAACCACCATTTACTAGACACCCAGAACATCCAAACAACCACAGGACACTGAACAACCACATAACAGGCACCCAGAATACCTCAACAACAGAGCATCCATACATCCACAGAAATCACACCCAGAGGAGCTGAAAAACCACAGTACTCCCAGAAAACCTGAACAACCACATAAGGACCCCCCCCCCCCCCTGAACAACCAAAAAAAACATGCAATCACATACAAACACCCAAATACTTTCAAACAATCACATTCCAGACACCGAGAACACCCATTCAATCACAGAATACCTCAAAAACCATAGAACACCCAAACTACCACATACTATACAGACACTAAGAACACCTGAACAACCACATACATCCACAAAATACCATAACATCCACATAATATCACATAAGACACTCAGAACACCCAGACAACCATAAAACATCAAAACAACCACTTACTAGACACCCAGAACATCCAAACAACCACAGGACACTGAACAACCACATAACAGGCACCCAGAATACCTGAACAACCAAAGAACACCAGTGCAACTACTGAAATCACACCCAGAACAACCGAAAAACCACAGTACTCCCAGAAGACCTGAACAACCACATACAAGATCCCCCCCGAACAACCAAAAACCATATGCAACCACATACAAACACATAAATACTTTTAAGCAACCACATTCCAGACACCCAGAACATCCAATCAATCACAGAAAACCTCGACAACCATAGAACACATAAAACTACCACATACTATACAGACACTAAGAACACCTCAACAACCTTATGCATCCACATAAAACACCATAACCCCTTTCAATCACATAAAGGACACTCAGAACACCCAGACAACCATAAAACATCAAAACAACCCCTTACTAGACACCCAGAACATCCATAACAGGCACCCAGAATACCCAAACAACCACAGAAATCACACCCAGAACAACTGAAAAACCACAGTACTCCCAGAAGACCTGAACAACCACATACAAAACACCAAAACCCCCTAAACAACCCCAAAACACCCAAACAATCACACACAACACACCCAGAACATCTGAACAACTACACAGAAATCATCCAGAACCCTGAAAACCCCCAATTTTTATTACCAATTCATTATCATTGTTAATAAATTCTTAGTTTAATACACTTGTTACTTGGAGTTAACCCTAGCAACCAACTAAAAATCCCTAACAACCTCCAGGTAAATGATTTTTAATTACCAATTCAATATTGTTGCATTAGTAAAGACACAGGAGAACAACTAGAAATCTTTAAAGGGTCACGAAACACCAAAACACATTTTATGAGCTGTTGACAGTCGTATATGTGTCCCACACTGCTAAAAACACTATTAGGACACCTATATTTCACTAAAAAGTGTAAATTGGTTGTTTTTGCGTTATTTCAAGCAAATTCGTACTTCCGATTTGAAACGAATTTTTGAAGCTGCGTCACGGTCATGACATAATATCGTGTATTCCAGCGTGCAGACTGGGCGTCTGTGCCAGAGTGTGTCTTATTACGTCTTACAGTGTGATGCATTAATGCACGAGTAAGGCTTGGTTCAAACCAATCAGCGCGCTCTATTGTGCAACTTCATTAATATTCATTACTGTCATTGTGTTTAGACGGCAAAGACGCCACGTTGTGTTGGCAAAACAAGCGTGAAGTGTTGCTTTTATAGTTTGCTGTAGTTAAGTTTCGTTTTCATTTTCTCTCTGTGAGAGCTCAGACTCACGTGTGGATTAACAGTGTACGCGACACACGACAACAATAACTTACGTGTCTAAGGAGGATTATTGTTTACCTGAGAGCTGTTCTCATCTGCAAAGGCTGAGATCCGGATTCGCTTGTAGTCTTCTCTTCATAAAGACGCGGCTCTAGTTGCTGGTGATTGTCCTGTCTCTACAGATTTGGTAAGTGAGTGACCAGTGCTCTTTGTTTATTCAGTTTGTTCGTATCTAACAAACTATTGCACCGAGTGTAAACATGTTAGCACCACAACCAAACTGTAACCTCGTGTAGGGTTTTCACCGCATTAAGTGACCGGAATAACACACACGGCTTTCTGACGCTACCTGCTGTGTGCATCTAAGTTTCCGGGAAATGCTGAGGTTTTTTTCTCTCATTCGCCGTGCGGTATCAAACATTGCATGAAAAATACACGCTTAGAGCAGTTCCTCGAATCAAATATCTCGTTTGTCGCGAGGGGCATGAATGAATTCCCTGACTGAAAGAGCCAAACTGCAGTTAAAGTCCACCATTTAATCATTTGGCAAATAATTCGACTACAGATGTCCATGTAGGTTAAACACCATCACTTTCTCCTGTGTGTGTGTGTGTATTTTGACTCTGAAACTTGCCCAAATAGACACTCCCACACCATCCCACTTTTCTTCCTCCGACACTCCCCCCTAAACAGAGCTGGACACGCCCACTTTTCTGACTTTTTCCAAAGTAAAGGTGTGAAAACACCCTGCTGAAACGAGGGGGTTTCATGGCCCTTTAACAACCACACAATGCTACATAAACCTTTAAGATTTATTTGAATATTTTGTGTCATGCTACAGACTGTACATAAAAGGAGCCTCTTGGACCACCGCATGTTCCTAACATGATAACAGCTGTCAGCTATAAACATATTGAACTGCACACTGGCATCTAGTGAATCATTTATTGTGTCCATATTTAACGCTATTAAAACACATCCATCTGTTTTGGCTGAAAGACAAACTCCCATAGATAAACATGAAGCACGGGAAAAAAACACAGTCTTCCTAATTGATACATCAATCCAGAGCATTCCCCATCACATAAATCATCAGTCAGCCTGAACCTGCACAAACGGCCTCGCTCTTTCCACAATCCTCACCGCGCAAGAAAAACACAAAAGCTATTATAGCAGAAAAAGATGAGGGTTTCACAGAAAAATTACAATTGTAATAAGCGAGTGAAGTGGCTGAGTCTAGACTAGCGCTCTTAAAATGTAAAGACACAACAGCGATGCCGTCTACACAAACCCTCTCCATGCCATCAGAGGTCACTTCAATTACCGTCAGCTGAAATGAGGAGCAGAACGAGGCATGATTGTGTTTCGTGAAGACCCTCGTGATGCCATCATCGTCCCCTCGCTCATTTTAATGAGGCTCGCTGTTCTCATGGTAATGGCCAATCTTTTGCAGGACCATTATCAAGATTATATCACTGCAAAAAAACAAAAAACAAAATACACCTTTGCTTACTGTAAATGACTGCTGGTTGTGCATTCCATTATCTCAATACATGTTAAAGTATAGCAAGACATTAAAAACGCCTTAGCAATCCTAGGAACCACCAAGAATAACTTAAAAAGCAAATAACAACGTCAAACAAGACAGCTACCTGCTAAAATGCCTCCAAAACACCTTCAGCAACCCCATGAGACTGGCAACCTCCCAGAATACTTTGGTAAATCACAAAACATTGTTCTGAAAATACTAGAAACTGCTGAACAGCCTCATATCAGCCGTTCTCAAATGTTTAGAAATATACAACCCACATCAGTCTGTTCAGCATAGTGCCTAAAAATATATAATAAAAACCACTTAAAAACACCTTAGTAACCACACATCAACCTGGTTTCTACAGAGATAGGCTAGCAACATATTAGCAGCCTTGTTAACTCTATAGCACATTAGTAATCACTAGGGATGTAACGGTATCAGAATTTCACGGTACGGTAATACCTCGGTATGAATGTCACGGTACGGTATTTATTGAATCATTTACAGGAAAAACAAAACTAATGAAAATACTTCAAAAAAGTGCCAAAAGTGTCAATGACATACAAATTAGCCATCTATCTGTAAGCTTTGAAACACTAACTTCAATTTTAATAACAAAAAATTATTAAACCATAAAAAATAAAAAAATAAAGTTTCAATTTAGTATTGTTGAAAACTCATCACATTCAACATTTAATCACTCACTCTCTTACTTAGATAGAGATGGGTTTAAAGGAAAATTATCATATAACTATAATCTGGTAAAAGCTGGGATCTGGGTATTTACAATGTCCCCTGCAACAGAAAAAAAACCCTCTCATTTGGGACTGAGGTTTCTGGGACAGAGATATGACTTGGCCCATGTTGACAGCAGTGGGTAACGTTGTGCATTGTCTTTCCCCCACTTGAGAGGACAACACCCGCTTTAGATTCGATCATTTCCATCTTTTTTTCATCTCCGCTACTAGCAGCACACTCCATTTCCGCATTACTGGATCTGTAGCGACAACAGACCGCAAAGGATTATGGCCACGCCTGGGCTGATGGGAAATGTAGTTTCAGCTACCTCCCGTTCGCTTCATTCGCCTGAACAAATTTTTTCAGAAGAACTATAGTTTTACTGAGTCATGCGACTTCGGTAATATCGAAAAAAATTTATATTGCGGTATGACGGTATCTACAATACCGTTACATCCCTAGTAATCACCAAACAATGTGGTATTATAAAAGACAGAACATGAAAACATAGTACCACTACATTGACCTGGTAACAACTCAGGATAGCCTAGCAACACCATATACTGGCAAATTTCCAATGAGTAGTACGGTACGTTTCAGTTTGGTACGCTTTTAAGGCCGTTTCCACAGTCAAAAAGCGTACCGAACCATACCGTACCACTTTTTCAGCACCCTTTCGAAAAGGGTACCAAACAGGAGAAAGGGTACCAAAAGGTGGAGCTACACACGCAGCTGAATGCTGGTTACAGAGATACGTCACGAGCTTGTGGAGCTAGACAGAATAAAAACAAAGGAACCGCCATGTTTTTTTAAATACAAAGCCGAGACATTACATGGAAATACTATATGCATATAATAACCAGCCATGGATGACCTGAGCTCAAACAAACCTTTTCGTCTTGATGAACAGACAAAAAGCCAAGAAGAAAAATCTGCCGTGTCCTATTGTTGTTTTACGAGCCCGTCTAAAAGTGCGAGCAGTTTTGCTTTTTTTCTCGGGAGCTCTCGATCGCGACTAATGTTATATTTGATATAACAAATTTCTTGAGCTGATGATAATAACGTGTGTGGGATTATTGAAGTGTCTCCGTCATCTGATCCATTCAGAAAGAAAAGGACAAGCGCGAGAGTGAAGGCAAAACACAGGAGCAAAAGTGTTTTAGCAACCTAAATCACGAACAAATTTCCTTGTTTATCTTTGCCTTTTGGACCATTATGATCTGGGAATGACAAAATTACTCTCTAACAGAGCTTACATGTGCTGGTGAAGACAGATGCGAGGTTTGACTGTGGGCTATATTGCGTGCGCTTTTGAACTCAAATAAGTACCAAACATATGCTGTGTGTAGTTTTTCTGTAATTAATAATATATCGGAGACTGTAAGGTTCTGTATGTGTTCATATATGTTGCGCACACACACACACACACACACACATATATATAAATATATATTTATTTTATATAATTACAGTTACAGTAGGCTATTTTGCGCTGTCATTGATCTGCAGTTATAATCAAATCATGTTCTTAGAAAAGTTAATAATAAATATTTATACAGAAGTATTTATGTGTATAAAGCATCTGTTTTGTGAGAAGTGCTTCTCATATGATATGTAAACAACCCGTACAGCTTTATTGTAGACATTTATTTGAGTGAGCATGATGTCAACCTAAACTTTGTCATACACCACGCCAACCAAAAGGATTCCCTTTGTGGTGGAAACCCAAGCCTGATAAAGATGACCCGTACCAACCCGAACCGTACCGTACCAGTCAGTAGAAACGACCCATAAGTAATAATAGAGTAATCACAATCAATGTGCTGAAAAATTACCTTGGTAACTCCACATCAACCTGGTAATCACCCAAAATAACATACAGTATAGCAACACCTTAACTACTAAGTGACAGCCTGGTAACATCCTTGTAATCCGTCCGAAATGTGCAATAAATTAATTAATCTCAGTAACAACATGAAAACCACTTAGAATTGCCCAGCAACAGCTTAGTAACCTCATCAGTCTCTTAACAGTAACCCTAGCCATCACCAAGCAATATGATAAAAGATTTACAAAATGCCTTTGTAATCAGAATAACCTAGCAACAGCTTAACTAGAAGTGTGAACCTACATGGTTTAGATTGGTTATGATTACGATTATCATGCCATCAATTAGTTTCAATTCGATATCTCGATACATCATAGTGCATTGACAATGCTTTCCATAAACAACTTGATATTTTACTAAGCAACACAAGAATTCTTGTATTAAAATTTATCATTTATAAATATATTTACATATGTAATATTTTTTTTTCCTTTAATACAAGCAGTCAGATATGTGAATTGTATTAATTTTACCTGCCTACACTCTTTTAGAATGTATCAATCAAAATGAAAGTACATGCACAGAACAACATAAGCATTTATAGCAAATAAACAAATATAAATATTATCCCGCTTGCTTTTTGATCATTGTTGAGTGATCACGCGCTCAACAGAAAGGCTGCGATTGGCTCTAACAGTCAGCACAGCTCTGGCGCTGTTCAGGAAACAGTGACATGGACACTGATGTTAAATGGCTGACACACTCGTGTCTGGATCCACAAGTAACATTATTGTTGTAACAGCTGAGAGAGGAGATAAAACGTTACCTCACAAACCCGCCAGTAGGACAAAGGGACCACAGAGAGTGAGTTTACAGCTTTCCTTTTTTCCTAGCTGGGTTCTGATGTACTCCCCTGTCAATGAAAGACTATGGCCAATTCACTGCTTGTGAGTTTGCTGGGCAGTTATCTGCTTTTTAAGTAGCTGGAGCATTTTAATTTAATTTAATTTAATTTAATTTAATTTAATTTAATTTAATTTAATTTAATTTAATTTAATTTAATTTAATTTAATTGTAAGCAACCGCCATATAGAGCATATGTGCTAATGACGTCAGCACATAACCTGTTGTTATTTTTGAATCAATACCAAATTGTTTCTCGTCTGCATCGTGGCGCATCAAATAAGCAATTAATTTTGACATCCCTATTTACAACCATATGTCAGCCTGGTAACGACTTTGTAATAATCAATCAATTAATCAATCAATCAATCAATCTCAGTAACACAACCTGACAACCATCCAGAATAGTCTAGCAACACCTTAGAAACCCCATATCAGCCTAACATGGATGTAATAATCTACTACTCGTAAGCTTATTAACTACATATTACATACCCAGAATGGCATAGCTAGTTCTTAGTACACCCACATCAACCTTGTAACCACCCAAAATAGCCTAGCAACTCCTTAGTATCCTCATACGTCTGTTATCACCCAAGTAATCAGCAAACCATGTGCTACAAAGTTCTCTAAATGCCTTAGTAATCAACCCGGTAACCACCCAATATACCCCAGCAACACCTTAGCAACCCCATATCATTCTGTTCACACTCTACAAATTGGCATTAAAAACTCTCCACAAGGGAGACACGGTGGCTCAGTGGTTAGCAAGAAAGTCGCCGTTTCGAGTCCCGGCTGGGTCAGTTGGCATTTCTGTGTGGAGTTTGTATGTTCTCCCCGTGTTAGTGTGGGTTTCCTCTGGGTGCTCCGGTCACACTCCAAACCCATGCACTATAGGTGACTTGAATAAGCTAAATTGTCTGTAGTGTATAAGAGTGTGAATAAGAGTGTATGGATGTTTTCCAGTACTGGGTTGCAGCTGGAAGGGCATTCACTCTCTAAAACATATGCTTGGTAAGTTGGCGATTCATTCCGCTGTGGTGACCCCTGATAAAAGAAGGGAGTAGGCTGAAGGAAAATGAATGAAGGAATGAACTCTCCACAAAACAACCTTACATTAACCTACCTAAAATAGCTAGCAACACCCATATCAACTAACTAATGGCACAGTATCTTGCACACATGCTAACACTGCTGATTTAAAAGCTAAAATTGGTATTTTTCCCGCCCAAAAAAAAAGCTTTTTTTTAAAAAAAGCATGTTATTGATGGAATGGAATCTGAAGTCTCAAGATGTTCCATTGTTCAGCACCCTTTAAAAACGATTGAGAAAATGTGCCTGAACCGGCCAATTGATTGATACAGCTGGTCTGATTACGGGTTTGGACGGATCTGAAGCTCTGTACAATTGCCCAAGACATTGGATCCCCCATTTCTCCCGGGCCGGCAGCAGCTCCTCCGCCACACTCTCGCTGGAAATAGATGTGAAAGCAGCCGCACTCCAGCCATCATTACACTTCTGTCTGTGTAACTCATTTTCTCCCGTACACTAGTTACCGCTCGGTATATCAGCAGAGTCCTCGGGGACGTCGGCGCTGGGACGCTAGCCACATTTTCAGCCGTTTGCAATTTTTCCAGCCTCGCACGTTCACAGGCGATTAGGTGAGTAATTACGTCCCGTGCGTCCCAGTAAAGTCATGTGTGAAATTCAATTCAGTCACCGCAACATAAATCACACAAGCAGTCTGTGAAACTATCACTCACAACAATAAAAAAATATAATGATTTCATTAAACCACCCTGGCTTCTTGCACTGCAGTATATATGCGGCCAGTGGTACTCACGATGCATCTCATTACGGAAGTTATATGTTTGAGAGCAGAGTAAGACAGAAGTAACGGTCTGTAGGGTTTAAGAACTAAGACTCTGGTGTTGATTGGGATGGGACCCTCTCACATCCACAGGAGCAGTGCGCACTTCCGAAAGCCAAATGAAGTAAATCAGGGTCCCTAGGTGACAATGACCCAGGACATGAGGACAGCAAAGTGATTGTTCCACTTCTAAACCTCATTACATGGATAAAATGACTGGTTCCTGAGATCCAGAACACCCCAGCAACCACACAGAACACCCTAGCAACAGGATAGCAAGATAAAAAAACAACAACAACACTTTAAATCAGGGGTCTCAAACTCACGGCCTGCATTGATAGTTTGTGGCCCTCGCCTTAGTTTAAAGTTTAACATCAGAGCGGCCTACGAGTTTGATATGTAACGAATTTTACAGTGTTGTGTGCAGAGCTGAACAAACCAACCAATCACGGTGAGGTATATGGCTCTCGGGGGCGGGACATCGGCTAGCCTTGACGCAGGCAGAAAAACATTTTTGAAAGTCACAGCAACGTTTTGAGTGTTTTCCTCCGTGCCTGCTGGCTGCCTCATTTCTATTAGGCACATGAGAACATTCGTCCCAGCGCGCTTCATTCACAACAGTTTTTGAAGTTTCTGCCCAGCAGGACATTATACATAGATATATGTATAGAAATCAGTGCTTAATTTGAGCCGGATCTTGCTCGATTCTGTTTTGGTAAATGTCAGATATTCGCGTTTTGCTTTCCGATTTAATATTTATGGATTCGCCATTAACTTGTGCGCGGTGAATACCTGCATGTATGTGCGTTTGTGTGTGTGTGAGAAATTGAGAGAAAGAGAGAGAGTATGCGAATGTTGCGTGAACCGTGTTTGCGCATGCATGACGGTAGTCATTATGCACAACTTAATATTTTCAGCCAATCATCTTTCTTATTCTTACAAATGACTCTCATTGGTTGGTGGTTGTTGTTTCACATGCATAAAATGAATGTTTCCTGTGATCCAGATTGCTCTAGAAACTACACAGAACACCCTAGCAAGAGGATAGCAAGATAAAAAAAAACAACACTTTAAAATACATACAATTTACATAAAAGTCTTGTCTCTATTAGCTTCCACTTTAGAAAAGAAGCCAAAACATGTTAAAGATGCTAGCAGACATCTTGCACTGATGACATCACTGCGAGCCGCAACTGATTTTGTCCACAGCAGCAGCGCACACTTTCGAAACCAAATGAAGTAAACCGGGGTCCCTGGGTGACCACGACCAAGGACAGCAAAGTGATTGATCCACTTCTAAACCTCATTACATGAACAAAATTATGGTTTCCTGTGATACTGAACACCACAGCAACCACACAGAACACCCTAGCAAGAGGATAGCAAGATAAAAAAACAACACTTTAAAATACATACAATTTACATAGAAGTCTTGTCTCCATTAGCTTCCACTTTAGAAAAGAAGCCAAAACATGCTAAAGATGCTAGCAGACATCATGCACTGATGACCTCACTCTGAGCCACAACTGATTTTGTCCACACAGGAGAAGTGCACACTTCCGAAACCAAATGAAGTAAATCAGGGTCCCTGGGTGACCACGACCAAGGACAGCAAAGTGATTGTTCCACTTCTAAACCTCATTACATGAACAAAATGACTGTTTCCTGTGATCCAGAATACTTTAGCAACCACAGAACATCCTAGCAACAGGAAAGCAAGATAAAAAAAAAACAACAACAACACTTTAAATGAATTAAATTTACATAGAAGTCTCGTCTCTGTTAGCTTCCACTCTAGTTAAAGTGAAGCCAAAACATGCTAAAGATGCTAGCAGACATTTTGCACTGGTGACCTCACTCTGAGCCGCGACTAATTTTGTCCGCAGGAGCAATGCCCACTTCCGAAACCAAATGAAGTAAATCAGGGTTCCTGGGTGACCACGACCCAGGAGAGCAAAGTCATTGTTCCACTTCTTAACCTCATTACATGCATAAAATGGTGGTTTCCTGTGGTCGAGAATACTCCAGCAACCACACAGAACACCCAAGCAAAAGGATAGCAAGAATAAAAATAACCTTTTAAATACATTAAATTTACATAGAAGTCTAGTCTCCAGAAAAAGTCTACTCTAGAAAACTCTAGAAAAAGTGAAGCCAAAACATGCTAAAGATGCTAGCAGACATCTTCCACTGACGACACTGCTCTGAGCCACAACTGATTTTGTCTTAGGGTTAGGGTTATATCAGCTATTGGGTTATATTAAAAGTCATACACACAGAGGGTGAGTAAATTATGGGGTAACTTTCATTTTTGGGTAAACTTTTCGTTTAACTTCCTCACCTCAAAACAGGGGTGCCCAAACTCTGTCCTGGAGAGCCGGTGTCCTGCAAAATTTACTTCCAACCCCATTCTTACACACCTGGGCTAGCTAATTAAGCTCTTACAAGGCTTTCTAGAAACATCTTGCTGGTGTGTTAGGGCAAGTTGAAGCTAAAATCAGCAGGACACCGGCCATCCAGGACTGAGTTTGGACACCTCTGCCCTAAAGTAAAGAATCATACAGACCAATATGCACAAGCATGAACATATGTGAAGGTATAAATAGTGGTGGTGTGATGCACATTATTGACAGTACAAGTGGTTTTTCCTCCCAAAAAGATGCTGATTTTAGTACTTGTTGTAAGTAATGTCACTTATATGGCATTTTCTTCAGGCCAGTTTTCCTAAAAGAGAGTTTTGTTCTGTCAAAAGCACAGTCGTATCTTGTTAGCATTGCCCAGGCATCCGTACTGGGACTCTGCCAGATTTACATGGCATGTGCAGACATCGACAGCATTTCAAATCTCCAACAAAAGCCCTCGTCGGCCACAAAAACCCAGCATAAGAGGAACAGAAGTCGTGTTTTTTTGAGAGACTGTGGGATCCGAATGTGCGGATGAAAGCAGAAAGCCCGAGCACCTTCCCCTCGCTCCCCGTCCAGGTTGACATGAAAGGAATAAATGATGAGTTTTTTCCACCCCGTCCGTCCGAAGGCTAGCAGGCTGGAACAAGGGGGTTAGTCGTGTCGGTCCGAGCTAAATGAGAAACGAAGGACCTCAACCTGGAGTCGTCCTCCGCATGGCAATCTCGTCCTGATGCATGAATATCAAAGCAGCCCGCTTGACGGACAACTAAGACATCAGAGGGCCCTTTGGTAATAATGAGGTCGGCGGAACAAGACTGATAGGCTGGATATTATTGCGGACGCATCTCGCGCATGATCAAGCGCTGAAGGTCCTCGGCTGCTCTCTGATTTAGGAGAGGCTTAGCAGGGAGTCAGCGGGTCTAATTTATGTACCGCCGCATGTTTTATCTCCTCGCCAGCTCTCATCAACTCCAGGGCCGTGAAACTTTCTTTAAATCCCTCTATCCGCATTAAGGAGGGGAATTGGGGTGGAGTGGATATGAACGTCGTAAATACATGCGCTACTTTCGGGCCGTCTCGTTCGCTCTGATTAATTAACACCGGGTCAGCCATGACTCTATCTACTACAGGCGTCTGGCTTGCGTAGGGTGAACGGATTTCTCTGTACAGTATAATAGAGGACAATCGTTCCCCTCTACCTATCACAACATTGAGCTGTATGTAAGTTTCTGATTTTTCTAAAGCATAAAAATACTAGACAAGTTTTGCAGTTTGCTAAGTGGACATGCTTGTTTATCTGAAAAACAATGCTGAAGCCAGTTATTCTCGATTGAAAATGTGCCTCTGTGTCAAAATGTCTATCTTTGTTGTGGTCTCCATAACCTAACCACTGCCAGTTTACTCAATTACATTTCTGCATCAAAGGTTGCCTTGGCAGAAAACACAGGCCATTTTATTTCAACTTTAAAGGCTCGCTCAATGTATGTGGGCATGGCCAAAAATGTGACCTCTGGAAGACTGTAGCAGCCTCTGAAATTAGACATTTTAATTGGGCAACAATACAAATAGTACAAATGTAAACATTACATTAGGGGTGTCCAAACTTCCAAGAGTTTAGTTCCAACCCCAATCAGACACACCCGGGCTAGCTTATCAAGCTCTTACTAGGATTTCTAGAAACATCCATGCAGTTGTGATGAGGTAAAGTGTAATGACACTTGCTCTGTCTTTTCATCTAGCAGCAATAATGACGACTGGAAAACTTTGTTTAGAATGAAAATGAACTGTTTACTGAAGTTTTCTGTATACTGAAACAGGAGCGAAACCCCAAACACACACACTCTCTCACACGGAGTCAGTTGCCAATGGTTACATGCGCGCTTTCAGTAGCGCTAAGCATCATAGGAAACCTGTTCTTAAAGCAAAACAGCATATATAAATGCCAATGTAAATAAATTCACTTTATGACAATTAAACGATAAATGGAGCATTAATTAATCACTCTTGCAGATATATATCAATTTAAATCATAACAACACTAGCCCTCCAGGACCAAGTTTGGACACTCCTGCGTTAGATTGGCTTAAAGCATTAGATTTGATTGACAGAAATGCTCATTATTGTTGTTGTCAATCTCTCAATATGCGTGTCTATTCAGCCAAAAGAGGTCGGGTGAAAAACACACTGTAATATTTTGAATTTGGACTGCAATACCTAGTTTAACCACTAGGTCATACATCCTGCAGTTTACACTAGTGCAGAGGTCACCAATCTTGGTCCTGGAGGGCCGGTGTCCCTGCAGGGTTTGGCTCCAACTTGCCTTAACACACCAGCCTGGATGTTTCAAGTACACCTAGTAAGACATTGATTAGCTTGTTCAGGTGTGTTTAATTAGGGTTGGAGCTAAAATCTGCAGGACACCGGCCCTCCAGGAACAAGTTTGGTGACCAGTGCACTAGTGTATTCACAGGCTAAATTTGATTTTAACTTTTGAAGTCGTTCATTTTAAGGCTTTTTCTGTCTTATGATTTGGTGCAGAGCTGTCATACTCGAAGCCCTACATCTTTTAGTTCCAACCCTGCTTCAAGACTTGCATGTCATGATTTTGTCAAGTATGATGTGATCCTGGATTAACATCTATGTTGATCCTGGAACATCATATTTAGTGGAAAATGTAATCCATACCTATTCTAGACCATTAAACCCAACCATATCTGTAAACAATTCCCAAAATCAGAGGGAAATAATAGTTGGATAACAATCATGTAGAAGGTGTATAAACATACTGTCTGATTGGCTGATTGGAATGTTGTTCCAGGATCAACATAGATGCTAATCCAGGATTATGTCATACTTTGTAATTCAGGTTGATGTTCAATACATCTACCTCTAGGTTTTTAATTTACACCTAAAGGACTCAATTAGTTTGATCAGGTGTGTTTAATTAGGGTTAAAGCTAAACTGTGCAGAGCTGTGGAGTTTGACACCTGTGGTTTAGTGTGTCAGTAGGAAATATCCGTTTACATTTCTGAACATTATGTTGGCCATCACTTGAAACAATCCAGCGAGTCTTTGAGCAGCCAGTGTTTCACGTCTGATCTCACCGTCATCAAAAAGAAACACAACAAACAGACAGACGAAATCTTCAGAAAACTGAAGAACATCTCTAAGACACTTCTCCGAAAAAACCTTTTGCAAAGCTCCCTGAAATACTGTGTGCAAGTGCACAGAGGACAAAAGCTGATTTAAACCCCCGTCCTGCCTGTCTGTAAAACTTACAGCACTGGCACTACACATTATTATCATCATCATTTAAAGGGACAGTTCACCCAAAACTGAACATTCTGTCATCCTTTACTCAACCTTCACTTGTTCCAAACCTGTTAAACATAAAAGATGATATTCTGAAGAAAGCTGAGGCTGTTTTCACCTGACAAAAATACTACTACTACATTTGTTTTAGTTGATTTAACTTCAAGTCACCTCCATTTACATATTTTAAACTGACTATCAGCCAAAAAGGTTGTTGTTGAAACCTGATTGACTAATTAAAACAAGTTCTTGTAACATTAAACAAATTGTTGACTTTTGTTGTAAGTAGTGCTCAAGAATTTTTTAAGAATTCACACTTAGCTGATGATTGGTCATAAGACTTGTTTGACACACTGTCCTGGGAGAGAGCCCTAAGCTCAGATGATCCTCGAGCCCGGGGCTCCCACCTGTTTTGAAGGGCGAGAGGGTAAGTTACTTTAAAAAAGTAATAGATTACAAATTACTCACTACTACTGGACAATTGTAATCAGATTACTTACTACTTTATGTAAAAAGTAATCAGATTACTAACTACTTTACTTTGCAGTTACTTTTAAAACATAAAATATAGCTATAAAAATACAAAACAAACTGCAGCTCTTTGAGTAATTTAATATTCACTGAAAAAAATATTACAATTTGTTGATCATAGCTTGACGTGTTCAAAAGACTTAAGAGTTCACCCAAAACTTAACATATCTCTCATCATTCACTTGTTTCAAACCTGTTTGTCTTTTTGTTTTTTGTTTTTAAACTGGATACCTGTAAGCATTGGCATGTAAAGTATCCAAAAGCACTGCAGTGTTTGGGTGTTCTTTCTTTGTCTGAGGTAATTAGTCTACTGAAATGTGTATATTCCATACCAAGCATGACGCTGATCAGTCAGTTCTTGTCACGTTTATATGCACTTCGAATATGCACGTGCAAGCTGCGTGCCCCTATTGGAAATAACGAACTTGCATGTGCAAAAGATGCACTATGTGAATGGCCTCATAAGCAGCAACGCTTCTCTTCACATTCAGAAGATACCACTCCCTATCTTGCACAAAAATTAAGTTTAGCCAGTTTAGGCTGAGTATTTACCTCTGTGTTTTTGGACGCCTGTGTATTCCTTGGTGATGAGTATTGTCATAGAATGCTTTCTAATCAAGTGCTTGAACAAGTTGCTGGTCGATTTAAAAGCAATCGAAAGTTCTTTAGAGACTGTATTTCACAGCAATATTTTTGCTTTTACACTCAATGAAATCAAAGTAATGTCTGTTTTTCCACTTGAAGAAGCAACCACTCTCGACAGCAGTGTTCTCCAGCAATTTAAAAGTGCATGATTATTAACTGACGTTGAAATGGAAACCGTTATTTAAAAAAAGCATTTTTTCATCTAAACTATACTATATTTGTATAACTACTATATTTGTAAAGTAACGCAATTACATTGACTTTAGTAACTAATTAAATTACACAAATCTGAAATGTTATTCACTATATTACTACGTTTTTCAAAAATTTCATTAGAAAACAGTAAAACAATTTTACAACTTTACACCCAACTGTGATCTCAAGAGCTCCACTGAGTTAGTTCTTTGGGTCATTATTGTTTACTGGAAGTTGCCATGATGTTATAGACTGCTAACTGATTGGCATATGTTTGTGCGTTAAAAACCTAGAGCTAAATGCTCATATACTGTGCCAATTTGGTTTAATCATTTCACTGATACCGCATGTCTTTGGACTGAGGAAGGAACCCAGGGGAAACCCACGCGAGCATGGGGAGAACATGTAAACTCAGCACAGAAATGTCAACTAGACTCGAACCAGTGACGACCTTGCTGTGAGACAACAGTACTAACCTCCATGCTGCCCTATCCTGGATTAATCTTAAGGGAGAGGAGTGGATAGGCGTTTCTTCAAGACGAAGATAACTAAGGAAAGATAATCTGGTTATTTACAATGTGTTAGGAATCATCTGATTGATAAATCATGTGTTTGCTAATTCAGGACCAGCTGTGATCAATCATAAGCATGTGATCCTCAAAATTAGTATATAAATAAACTTCAGTTCAATGGAGAAATAAACCAGAACACTAAAAATAGAGCTATAATAGATAATATTAGGTCCATGTGACAAAAGGACATTGTAGGAGACGGCAAAAGGAATGTTGAATATAAACATCATCACGCTAAGGAAATATGTCAACTGGGGTTGATTTCTGTCTCTTGAAGTCTCCGCTGCGTATAATTACCAGTCAGAAGTGATAATAGAGCTCAAAGGGAGGCAAACTAGCGTGCTAATTCTCACCTCGTCATGACTTTGACTGCTGTGAAGCTAACTGTATTAATGTTGCACGCTTATGAGCAAGCGGCAGGTATAAAGTCTTCATCTTTCCTTTGAGCTCAAACATAGCTTGACCTTTAAAATGGCGACATTGAAGAGCGGGCGAGCTGCGAATGCTATAAAAAAAAAACCCAAAGAATTCTCACTCCCGGAAGGTCTGTCATACTTAATGTGGAATGAACTGCATCTCATTGTGAGGAAACCCAATGCTTTGATTAAAAAGAAAAGGTGGCCCGTTCTCGGCGTTTCTCACGTCAGGAGCACAAAGGAAGCAGACGAGAGTGCAGATTCGCCGCGATTACACGTCGACCCAGTTTCTGCGCTCTTCGCGAATGAAGATTGTTAACATCAAAAGGCTTCAGAACAAACAGAGCCGCCCCGCGTGGGAAACGGCCATACGGAAACATGTCATGTAATTTTGCGGTAATGATACACTCTGGTTGATGGGAGCTGCGCCTTCACGTCTGGGCTCATGGTGCTGGATGGGCTTCAGATACAGTGCGGGAGCTCATTATGAGGAGGAGAGAGCACCAAAGTGAAGCGTGAACTCTCTAAACTTCAGCCATCCCGCCATCAGTGGCTCTTTGTGTGGACAGAGCCCTCAGAGTGCTTGGAAAAAAACAAAAAAAGAATAGATCTGTTCGGTAAGAAAGAGAGTATAGAGATTTTCTATTTATCAGTATTGCTTTGTTCAAATTTCAGTTTATCTTATTAGTTTTTACTTGAAGGAGTGCATTATTTACTATACCATAGCATTTTATAGTTATGCACAACATATCAGTTGTCATATCGGTATCATTGTGACTGATAAATGCCGTTTCTGTCAAAGTTTTTGGCATAATTCAAAAATAAATGAACAGTTATTAAATTACAGATCATTTCTAACAGTTCATCAACCTCAGATGTGTGCTTCTGAAAAAATTCGCCATGTGTTGGAAGTATTTACTGCTTAAAAACGGAATTTGTAAATGATTTTGGTATTTTTTTTTTTTTTTTTCTTTACCAATTTTGGTTTTTATTTCTGTTCTGTGGTTAATGTTTTGAAATGAAACTTTACTTGTGTATTTATTTGCATTTTGCTTTTGTAAATGAGATTTAACAAAAGTATTAACAAAAACTACAGAATACACAAGATGTGTCATTCATAGTTGTGTTTAACTGGGGGAAAGTATAATGGTCAATATGAAGAATGAAGCCCCACATTTTTGTACAGGAGCCAATCAGCGATCGATATAGACTGAGCATTCTCTGGGGAAGGGGACCAGATGTGAGTTTCTGCAAATTTTGTTTGATTCAAACATTTAGAAATGAAACTAAAGACACACTTGTTGGCTAATTTTACTGGTGATTGATAATATGAGATTTAATCATAAACTTGGCAAGTAATTTTGATGGAGAAATTGATGTTTCCCCATTTAAACAGAATGTCTGAACGAGAGGCATTTCAAAAATGGCCATCGAGTCCAACAACTTTTCGTAAATGGACTATTAATCTAAATATTGATCATCAAATGAAAATATCAGTTATCAAAAGAGTTCAGATGCCAAAAAGTGCCATCTGAATTTTTTTTTCTAAATGTAACATTTTTCTCAGCCTCGTATGTTTGATCAGTTATATCACATTAAATGAGATCAAAACAACCTACTCCATGTCATACAAGTGAAATTACTGACCCTACACACAGGAGCCTGAAAAAAAATCAAATTTTAAAAGAAAATGTCACATGGTACAGAGTTTTCCAAGAGTTCACGCTTATCTGATGATTGGTAATAACTCCTCTGCTTATTAATGACTAATGGCAAATTAGGAATTGCTTGAAGAGATATACTGCTGCTCTTTATAGAGCTCATCTATAAAGCCAATTCGTTTTAGTCAGTTCACTTGAATTGCATGTCTCTGGATGGTGGGAGGAAACCAGTAAACCTGGGGGAAACCCACGTGAGACTGCACGGGGAGAACATGCAATTTTTTTAACGTTGACTGGCCTGGTAAGAACTTGAACCAGTGACATTCTTGATGTGAGGCAGTGCTAACCACAGCGCAACTGTGCCACTATCCAGAAAAAGAGGATTAGGGGTGGAAGGGGTGATTCTTCATGACGAACATAACTGAGGTAAGACACACTGGTTATTTATTGTGATTTAGGAATAGTCCGATTGGAAAATCATGTGTTAGCTAATGCAGGACAAGCTGTGTCAATCATGAGGATTCTCTTGACGTTACTTTATAAATAAACCACATAAATAAACAATGGTTTTAAAGCACAAATGTAAAAACAGCACAGTTGTGTATTATGCACATACATCATTTGATTCTATAAGAACGTGCAAGTGCTTGATAAGCAAAACAAAAATGGAAAATCCGCTAGTTAAGTGATGACGTGTTGGTGAAGTACAGTATGTAATACTGTTTCCGGGTGCAAGCCGCCACTCATTTGAGTTGAGAAATTGTTTGTTTATGATCACTTTTAATTCATATCACACATTTAAGTTAATTTTGTATAAAGTCATGGTGCACAAAACAATTTCTGGGCTTGCTGCATCACAAATACCAAAAGTTTAACAACTTTAAAAAAATAATAAAAAAATTAACTTAAATAAAAAAATTAATCCCTTTCTGGCCATCAGATATTAGGCATGGATTATATATTGCGAGATATGTTATCGTGATTGTCGAAAGTATTAAATCACTTTGTAAACGTTTATAATTACCACTTCATGAGTCTCTCCATACATTTGAATAGAGCGCTTGGACCCGGAAGCCGCTTCGCGTGACCCCACACTTAACAATCGGATAACAATGTCAAAAGGCGCATAGCTTTACAAAGTGACATCACCACCTACTGGCCTGGAATGCAAAATATAACATGTTCAACTATTGTATTTGGATCACAAATTGTCCAAATCAAAAGGTGGGGATCATGCAATGGCATAAACGTATTTATAATATGTTAACTGATCTTTTGACCCACACAGAATCTATGCTCACAGACACTGTTGTAAAGACTTTTGAGCCCATCATTCAGGCTTGTTATTTACTAATTCAATGTGTGGAAATATATATTCATTCAGTTTTTCTTTTTATATGGATATTGCATATTTTTGAATTTCAGTAATATTATTAAACAACATGCAAATATTTAGATGATTTATGCACAATATGATTAGTACAATAATATTTTCTCCTTTTAGTGGATGACAAGTCATTCTTTGCATTGTAAACCTTTAAAAAAAATTACAACAATATTATTTTTAATTAGGCGACACAGTGGCGCAGTAGGTAGTGCTGTCGCCTCACAGCAAGAAGGTCGCTGGGTCGAACCTCGGCTCAGCTCAGTTGGCTTTTCTGTGTGGAGTTTGCATGTTCTCCCTGCGTTCGCGTGGGTTTCCTCCAGGTGCTCTGGTTTCCCCCACAGTCCAAAGACATGCGGTACAGGTGAATTAGGTAGACTAAATTGTCTGTAGTGCATGAGTGTGTGTGTGCATGAGTGTGTGGATGTTTCCCAGAGATGGGTTGCGGCTGGAAGGGCATCCGCTGCGTAAAAACGTGCTGGATAAGTTGGCGGTTCATTCCGCTGTGGCGACCCCGGATAATTAAAGGGACTAAGTCGACAAGTAAATGAATGAATGAATTATTTTTAATCAAGTATTTAGTCCCTATACTCTTACAATCACTCAGATTAAATGTGCTAATTATTTACAAAATTCAGCACAGAAATAGCCAAACAAGTCCACGGATTCTGTTTGTCCCTGGTGATCACTTGTTATATTTGGAAGCCAATAACTTATACATACATTAGGCTGATGAATGCAAACATCATGCACATTTTTTTTTTCCTGAGCCTGATTAGTAAACCAAATTGCAAACAAATAACAGCGGACAACTGATTATATTTTATTTTAAAACATCAAAATCTTTTTTTTTTTTTTTTTTTTAAATAATTAGAAATTTGCCACTCAGAAGAGCTTCACAATGACAAACTCCCACACTTGCTGACATCTTGTTTTCCCTCTGAAATGAGCTCTTCTAAAGAGAGAGTGTGTGTGTGTGTGTGTGTGTGTGTGTTGTACACAGCACTAGCCAAAACCCTTATGGTTTCATAATCAAAAATAAGCACTTACGGAGTCAATACGCAAGAGAAGTAATTTTTTCAGTACACCAGTGTCATTTAAAAAAATACCCTCAGTTTCAAATTAGCATAACATGCTAATCGAAAACCTCTGTACAAAAGGCCAAGTACACTAGCACAAGTACTCAACTCCAGACGTGCCACACACAGCCAGGCCGTTTCAAAGTCATTTCCATTCAAAAAGCCAACGCTGTAATCTACATGCAAAACAGCGTCATCGATTCTCCACGAACCCAGAGCAGATGCTAAAGCTCCGGCAGGTGAAAGGTCGATCCCAGGTTTCCATAATATTAGATTTAGACACAAGACACAGAGAATCGCCGCCGTAAGCAGTGGATTCACATAAAGTCATTAATTCTTAAAGAGCCAAACCGCGATGGTTCGCGATCGATAATCAAACGTGTCATGCTGGATTGGGCTGTGGCGGTTATTGATCTCTCGCGGGGGCGATCATTAACGCCAGCGCTCATTGGAAACGCTCTTGTTTTGCCAGCACAATCAGAGGTGTTTAATTGGCACGAAGAGGAGAGTCATGTGTCCCGCGAGTGCTTTGTGGATCTGCTATTGATCGGGGTATTGGGTTCAGGATGGCGGCTGGATCAGTCTTTCACTCGATACCTCCAGCAGCTGCCTGTGTTTTAATGATCGACTGTAAGGCTGAAAATCATCACAGGCATTTGCTTTTGTATTCCAAGCTAACAAAAGGGTCATCTTAAAACATATCTGGCAACCCCTGCTTAGGGTGGAGTTGATATGGTGTTTTAACCAGCCCATTGTCAGAAATGTGGCTATTTAGTACAAACTCATTTGATTTCATTCACATGAAAAAGTATGGGTTTTTAATTAGAGGTGTGCACCCAAATTCCACCCCTAAACCTACCCCCATTAGGGGATGAGCACATCATAATAAAATGTACACGAGATCATATAAATTACCATGAACTACCCACTAAATCAAAAAGTTACAAATTCCCATGAGATTGCATTGGTTATTGCATTGGGTACACAAATGTACCTACGTAATAAACAGTGTTGGATGTAATTAGTTAAAACCTAACTAATTGAACTACTAATTAGTTTAATAAGTACCTCCTTAATTGGTATTTAACCTCCTAGGGCTTAGTGGCCACACATGTGGAGAGCACATTTTAGCTCTTAAGTGGATATTTAAAAGACTTTGAATGCTTTAATTTTTTTTACAGACATACAGTGTCATCAAAAAATATATGTTTTACTCTTTGATAGTCAAAACATGTTCAAAAATATGCATGTGTTATTAATGCATTAAAAACAGTCAGGAAAAAGTGTTTTTATGGAAACTCGGACCATAAGTCCACATATAAGTACATAATTTTTCTCTAAAAGTACATCATATCAAAAGATGGTACTTAGGTTTTATTGTAATTAGGTTCCAATAATCCCAAATAGCAAAAAGAAAAAAAAATGCATGTAAAAAACAGCTTGGGCAGATTTCAGGGGTCTTGCTTTTTAAAATTTATGTAGAAATTTAAAAAAAAACAAAATACACTAGGTTCAAATGAGTAAAATAAAGGGAAAAAGTGTTTCAATTAAGTCCATATTTAAGTTAAATATAATTATTTAGGGTTGACTAACAGTTTTGAGTGCTTTTTTTTTATAAACAACTTTTGAATGGGAAGTGGAGAACACATATTGATGCCCGTTTTGTGTGTACACCATGTTTATTAATGAGACCCTAGCTAATTTAGAAACGGTGTAGCAGAAATGAAGGAAATGGTCCACTTGTTAAGTAATGGTGTGTTGGTGACGTATGTAATACTGTTTCCGGGTCCAACCCGCCCCTCATTTGAGTTGAGAAACCATTTGTTTATGATCACTTTTTGTTCCTATCACACATTAAAGTTAATTTTATTTAAAGTCATAGTAAACAACTATCTCTGGGCTGCATAACAAATACCAAAATTAACAATTTATAAAAAAATGAATCACTTTCTGGCCATTAGATATTAGGCATGGACATATATATTTTGATCGTGATTTTCGAAAGTATTAAATCGCTTTGTAAATTTTATTATTACTATTTCATGAGTCTCCCCATTCAGTTGAATAGAGCGCTTGGACACAGAAGCCGCTTCGTGTGACGTCACACTTAACAAGCGGATTGCATTTTTGTTATAAAAACATATTTTGTTTAATAAATAATAATTCAACCCTAAAAAAAAAAATCTGTCAATTGCATAAGCTTAAACTACGGACTGACTGTGAAAAAAAAAATTATGGTGTGTATGAAATATGGTGTCATCACTTTTGTTTCGTCCTTTGATACAGTGTTTTTAACTTTAGTAATTACTATATTTATTAATGATAAAATGGATCGAGCCTGGATTCTAACTTAGGATCCCTGAAGCATAGTTGCACTGTCAGCGCAACAGTAATTGCAATTTAAATACATAATTAATGATGTAATTAGTAAGTTACTTTTTGAAGTTACCTAACACTGATAAAACAAACATTAATAATAATCAAAATAACGATACTTGTGTGTCTTACTCGTAGTACTACTATTGTTTATTTATTTACAAAATAAGCTATTTTCTTTGCCAGAGCATCACTTGATGCTTTCTTACAACTTCTCCTTTCTACTTGTTCAGAAATCAATAGTACAACTGTGTGTTTCCAGGTTGAGATCACAAATGGTTTTAAATTTTTGTATATTGCATTAATAGTTTGAGGTTGAATGTTGCATGTAAAATCTGGCAACCCTTGACTTTTTTTGATGTGAAACCATAACAATTAACTATTAAACTTCTTAAATCACAAAAAAAACATGTAAAACTATTTTTACTGAATATTAAAGTTGAACTTCTACTTATTTAGTTACACAATAGCAATGCTCCTACATATTTTAGTGTTTTACTCCACAATATAACAGCAACTTAAGTGCACTGGGAGCTAATAGAAAAGAGATGTGCAGTTTTACACCAGCAGTGGGTTCAGGTGTTCGAGGTGAGGATCACCTAAAGAAGGGCATCGATGTTTTCCATCAGCACTAATTTGACATTGACGGCTGTTAAATGTCTTCTGCGCGGCAGCATTAAAAACATGATTTGGATGAGCCGCGGCTCGGCTTCTGCTTCGGGCTTCACTTCTGATGGCCTTTTATTACGCCGTCAAACTTTTATCGCTGTGTCACTTGGCAGAGCCGGAAAGAGGCGCACCGGGGGAATTTTAAAACAGGACTCCAGGCAATTCATGGAAATTAGCAGAGGGAGAAAAAAAAAAGTGATATTTGAGCTATGCATAGTTTTTTATTTTAATAGGTTAAGACCAGGTTTAACCCAGACATGTTGAATTAAAAATTGTATATGTGTTAATGTGATTTTGGGAGAATTTAGGATGTTATGGTAAATAGAATACATGTAAAGTGATATAAAGTTAAAAGACATAAAAATAAAACAAAAATCTAATTGTAAAACAAATAAAAACAAATATTAGAGAAATTAATTTAAAAAGCACAATTATTCAATTCATAATACTAAAACAAAAAACAAAACATTTAATAATTACA
>NC_133197.1:8010000-8107500 GCF_049306965.1 Danio rerio
TAAAGTCATCTGAGCTCAATGATCAGGTTTGTATCAAAATCCGAGGGCAAATCTGCGCCTTCACAGCGGTTTATCATAAACTTTTCATCGATCATTTTCCTTGCGATTGACAGCAAGAACGAACACAGAAAGGTTGATGCTACTTGTTCAAAAGAATCTAAAACGCCAAATACAATGAATTTATGTCGCATTTTCTAAAATAATACATTTTGTATTTAGCTTTTCACTTGTACGGTGGCTCTGAACTGTCAAAACACCTCTAAGAAAGGTTTTTCGGACATGACATATTTGTACACATGTACATTACTGTAACATGTTTTATTCAGGAACAAATGAGCTGGTTTATTTCCTTAGCTCTTTAATTTTCATTTTGTTTAAATATATATTTAACTTGCTTGTTGATAACACTCATTTTGTTATTTAACCTTTTTAATTTTATGCAACAGTCAATTTACATGTTAATTTGCTATGAAGAAAAGGAAATAATGTATTTTTTGCATGCTAATTTGTGTGAAATCGTGAATATAGGTCTAAACACCTTGCAATTTTAAAATCATAGCTTTTTTGCTTTGAGTATAGGCTATTCAGTTCAAAAGAGCCGAGTTTCAGCTTTTATGAAGTTTGCTGTATAAAAATATAACATTTTGAATTATTTATAATTATCGGCCTATATATATCGGCTATCGGCCTCCAAGTCTGAAGAATTATCGGTATAGGTATCGGCCAAAAAATCCCTATCGGTGCATCCCTAATAAGGCTACCAATTTTTTTTTTTACTTTAAAATAATAAGTCAGGTACTCTTTCCTTCTGGCTAGCACTGTTTATCACTCACATATCTGAAATTACTGATAATTTTTCAATTGTTCTAATTTTCTCCTCATTGCAGCACATTTTAATGACATCTCTATTTCATGATGTAAGAAAGTTATTTTAAATCTTCTTCGCTTTACTCAATTAGAAAACACATTTGTCCACAAAATAGTACAGACACTACTGGGCAATTTACTGCACTAAAAATGACATTGAGTGAGAAGCACTAAAGCAAATATAAACCTTATAAATATAAAAAGCACATATAAACCTTAAAATGTCTTGATAAAGTTCACAGACATTAATTCATCATGCAAGGCAAGTGCCTTTGTTAGCATAAAGGAAAATATTCACCACAAGAGTAAGAAAAAAACTGCGAATGTGAAATGAGAAGGTGAGAAAAAAAAAAAGTAAGTGTGAACATTAATCATTACACACGTTTATATTCTATGCACACTGTTCTTAGTTTAATCACAACTTTACATTTTATTTTAGCACATTTTTGCTTTAATGTTAAACTCCATAATACACAGATGTATATATATCATGTACTGTATTGTACTTTAAATTATTTTTTCTTACCCCGTTAACAGAACCAGGCAGAATCCTCAGACTTTAAATATTTGTGTGAATTGAATTATCAAGGCTTTTTCAGCAGTTAGTGTAACATTTATGAAACTTCACTAAACCAAATCATATTTTTAACTAAATTACATCTCATTTAATAAAGAAACATAAATTTTTAGGGGTAATGTGAAAATTCTGACCTACTAATGGGCTATTTTAACAAAAAGAGATGACCTATTATGAATATTAAATAAAAATGTAGCCATCAGTTGTCAGCACAGACCAAGAAGCTGTCTGCCACCAAAAACAATGAGTTAGTTTTCATTTTTTGGGGAACTACTCTTTTGTACAATAAAATAGTCAACATTGAGCTTTCCAGAGCATTTATTTATCATATGGATGCAATCCTGTCACTACGTTTGAATACCAATACCATCCCCTTAATAAAATTAAAAGTAAAATTCTCCAAAAGAAAAACTCTTATTAACCTCATATATATACATATATATACATATATATACATACACATACATACACACAGACATATATATATATATATATATATATATATATATATATATATATATATATATATATATATATATATATATATATATATATATATACATACATACATACACACATACATACATTAAAACCATTTTAAGGGCAAAATTATTAGCCCCTTTAAGCTATATTTTTTTTCTACAGAACAAAACATCGTTATACAATAACTTGCCTAATTACCCTAACCTGCCTAGTTAACCTAATTAACCTAGTTTAGCCTTTAAATATCACTTTAAGCTGTATAGAAGTGTCTTGAAAAATTTCTAGTCAAATATTATTTACTGTCATCATGGCAAAGATAAATGAGTTATTAGAGATGAGTTAATAAAACTATTTTGTTTAAAAATGTGTTGATAAAATCGTCTTTAAACAG
Source organism: Danio rerio (assembly GCF_049306965.1). Taxonomy (NCBI): domain Eukaryota; kingdom Metazoa; phylum Chordata; class Actinopteri; order Cypriniformes; family Danionidae; genus Danio; species Danio rerio. The sequence continues at coordinate 8,012,319 of NC_133197.1, forward strand.
AAATTGGGGGAAAAATAGAGGGGCTAATAATTCTGACTTTAACTAATATGTATGTTACGTTATATTAACGCATGTTTTTAAACTGAACTGGACAATGTCTTGACATTTTTTTCACACTGTGGTTTAACTTGCTTCTGAGAAAAGTATTATTAACACTAGCATCAGTCCTTTACACGCGACTGAAACTGAAGGTGGTAAAGGTGTGAAAGAGCTGCAGTTACTTAAGCTTTGCTGCGTGCAAATGTGTGTGAGAAGGATAAAGTGTGAAAACCAGACAGAAAACTGACCAGTGGAGAGGAACGTTTGCTTTTAACACCTTTTAGCAACTCTGAAAAACATTTACACAACATGGTAGTATTGGAAATTTTGACTTTCCTCAGTAAAAATCAGCTCTGCTCTTAGAAAGTAACAAGACCTGTATATCATCTAAACATCTCTGAAGTATAAATAAAGATAATTATTTGCATGATTTCAGTTTTAAAACAATTAAAAAACGTTTTGGTTTGATTTTGAAGGTCATTGTGTTATTAGGACTACAGGGGCCTGTTTCAGAAAGGAGGTTAACTGAAAACTCAGAGTATTTTAACCCTGAAATGAGAGAAACTCTGGGTTTTCTGTTTCAAAATGGCAGGTTTGTTAAACTCGAGAAAGCAGGGTAAGTCAAGCCTGTTTCTGAAAGAAAGGTAACTTTAACTCAGAGTCAGTTACTGTGGTAACTTACTCTGTGAATCTAACCTGGTCAGAAGCAGGTTTTATTCTCTAAACTCAGAGTTTCTGTCGGTCTCCTCCCCTTTTTTAAAGATGAAGCGGTATTTCTCGCCTTAGCCTTGCGTTTCCACCCACCTATTTTTATGCTTATTTTGGATACGTGCATAAAAACGATTGATGGAAACGTCATGATGCACATAACTTTTTAAAATATGCATAAAAAACGCGCATAACTGAGTAGGATAAACTTTTATTCGATAGAAAATTTGCGCATAAACTACGATGGAAACACTTTTACTGAACAAATTACAGTATGTACATTAAAAAAAAGATCATGATCATATGATAATGAAAATGTGTGTAAATGAACAAACCAGCAGGCTGAGCACACTGTAACATGTCTTAAATATTGTTTTAGTCATTCTAAAATGCCTTAACTGTTTCAGTATTAGTGTATATTATTAATTACCTCCAAACGTCTGGTGCGTGTCAAGAGTCTCCGCGTCTCATGGCTACAGACGCCCCCACGTGTTCATTGTGTTTCAGCATTGTCTTCTGACATCGAGGTGCAAGTACATTAATTAGGCTAAATAAAGAATTAATTGACGCAGTTTCTTCTACCACAGTAAATTCTGTTTTTACTGTTGATATTTGGTGCCAGTTTAATCAGGAAGTGACGATTTTTTTCTCTTTGACTCGTTGGGTGGAATTTTATTCGCATCTTTTATGCAATATTCCAGTTTTGCACATACATTTATGTAATATATTTGGATGGAAACATAGCTATTGCCTACATTTTAGTCACACACAAAAGAACTGTGCGAGAATGGCTTATCCTTTTTTAATAAATAATTAAATTAAATTCACCTTCGACATGCGTGTAACTAGATTAATGGGATTATTATTCTTTTTAAAAAAAATTTTTTAGTACTGCTTACCTTCTAAATGTTATATTAACCTCTATCACTTGATCAATAAAAAAGGCAGACACACAAGTGCACTGTTAAATCATTTAAAACTAATAAATGTATAAAAAAGTTTAGAAAAAAAATATAAACGTCACAAATTACATTACTTATTTTATTATATTTAAATATTTAAATACTTAAAAAGATAAATTAGGCATTAACTTGAGCAGCTGTTTTCCCACGCTAACTGTCTCTTCTTCACTGATGGTTGCTTCTTTTCAAATATATACGCTCATATTTGCTATAACTTTGCATGAGAACATCAAGTTCAGCTGGAGAAAGAAATGGTGATCTCTTTTATAAGATATTGCCATAGTCACTCGTAATGTCTGCGCTCTATTGATAATGCCTTTTTAAAGTCATGGTGTGCGCGCTTAACTCTGAGTTGGTCTACTCGAAGTTGATTGACCCAACTCAGATCAGCTATTCTGAAACCGAAAACTCTGAGTTTTTAATCTCTCGGTAAATCAACTCAGAGTTTAAGTTTAAACTCTGAGTTGTTTGAACCTCCTTACTGAAACAGGCCCCTGGTCACACAAAGAAATGATCATCATGAGACTTTACTGTAAGTTCACAAACATCTTTTTTATCTTTTACACTTAAATTCTGTGTATCGATATTTTGATATCTCTCTTGATATAAAGTATTTATATCCCCATATTGATTTTTTATATCTAATATTAATTTTGTTAATGTTGTGTACATTTGATTACCTTACCTATGTTTATCTGTGATGTCATCATAACATAAAATGTATTTTTATTATATCTGCACACAAGTATACAGTAGTCAACATCTTAAGTGGATCCAAAAAGTGTGTCTTAAGATAAAAATGGATGTTGTCACAGCCAGATCATCCTGCAACCATTTCAATCCATTCATTTTTGATTTCTTCAAATTAGTTTGTTATAACTCCTATGTCCGATGTAGGCCTGTGTGTTTAAAAAAAAAAAAAAGTTTATTTGTGACAAAATGATCAGAGACCAAAAGACTGCATAGGGAGTAGTGCTTGTGGAGACTTCTTATGATGAAAAAACACCTTCTCCAGGTTAGAAGTTTTTTTGTTCTTTTTTGTAAATGTTAGACAAATATATTAATGTTTAGGAAAAATAACATTTGTATTACTCTACCACAAAAGAACACGAATATTAACTTGTTTAAAATTAAAACTGTAGATTATTTGTTTAAAATTCTTTGTAAAATTACTTATAAAAAAACAAAAAGGTAAAAATTTTTTTAAATGTACTGTCTTTTAGTCTATTAGACACAGATATTGAACTTACCAGCATATTCAAGTGTTTTCCATCCAGTTTTAGACATATTAATGGCCCCTACATCATTCTTTCCACACTATCAACCGGCACGTCAGCAATACATTTTTGTGTTTTGTTTGGGCACCACAAAGTTCCACTCTGGTTTGGTACTTAAAAAAAAAAAAAACATAAATAAATAAATAACAGTGGAAATAAATTAACAAATGTAGAATAAAATAAAACAAAAAAAAGTAGAAAACTATGTAAAAATATAAGGAAATAATTATTAAAATTAAAAAAAAAGAAAAGGAAAAAAAAAATATATATATATAAATATTTTTTTATTTGTACAATTTATTATATTTATTTATCTACATTTGCTTTTTTACATTTCTTTTCTATATTCTATATACATACACACACACACACACACACAGTGAGGTCACAGTGATTTTTCAATATCTCCTACTTAGAAATCATGGAGGGGTCTAGAATTTTCACCATAGGTGCATTTCCACTTAAAGAGACAGAATCTAAAAATAAAAATCCAGAAATCACTTTGGATGATTTTTTTAACAATTTATTTGTAAATTAGTGTGTCAAATAAGTATTTGATCACTTGCTTTTTAGCCAGATTTCTTACCCTCAAAGACCTGTTATTTTGCTTTTAAATAGTTCAGCTACACTCTGCTCAAGATTTTAATTTAGTAGCACCCGTTTGAAGTTGTTAGCAGACATGAAGACACATGTGCACTCCACAATCAGTCAAACGTCTAATTAGCAACATGGGCAAAACCAAAGAGCTGTCAAAAGACACAAGAGACAAAATTGTAGACCTTCACAAAGCTGGAAAGGGCTACGGGACAATTGCCAAGCTGCTTGGTGAAAAAAGAACAACCGTTGGAGCAATTGTCAGAAAGTGGAAGAGGCTAATGATGACCATCAATGTCCCTCGGACTGAAGCCTCATGAAGATCTTTCCTTGTGGGGTAACAATGATGCTAAGAATGGTCAAGAATCAGCCCAGAACTACACAGGAGGAGCTGGTCAATGCCGTGAAGAGAGATGGAACCACCATTTCCAAGGCTACCATCAGTAATACATTAAGACGTCATGGTTTAAAATCTTGCATCGCAAGGAAGGTTCCTCTGATTAAGTCAACCCAAGTTTGAAGTTTGCCAGGGACCATCTGGATGATCCAGAGAAGTTATGGGAGAAAGTGCTGTGGTCTGATGAAAACAAAGTAGAACTTTTTGGTCTTAACTTTGGAGGAAGAAGACTGATGAGTATCATCCCAATAATACCATACCTACAGTGAAGGATGGGGCTGAAAGCATCATGCTCTGGGGTTGTTTTTCTGCACAGGGGACAGGATGACTGCACTGTATAAAGGAGAGGATGAACGGGGCCATGTATTGTGAAATGTTGGGCAAAAACCTTCTTCCCTAAGTCAAAGCATTAAAGATGGGTCGTGGCTGGGTCTTCCAACATGACAATGACCCAAAGCACACAGCTATGAAAACCAAGGAGTGGCTCCGTATAAAGCATATCAAGGTTCTGGAATGGCCTAGCCAGTCTCCAGACCTAAATCCAATAGAAAATCTTTGGAGGGAGCTAAAACTCTGTGTTGTCCAGCGACAGCCCCAAAACCTGACAGATCTAGAGTAGATCTGCATGGAGGAGTGGGCCAAAATCCCTCCTGCAGTGTGTGCAAACCTGGTGAAGAACTAAAGGAAGCGTTTGACCTCTGTAAGTGTTAACAAAGGCTTTTGTACCAAATATTAAGCATTTTTGACTCAAGTGATCAAATACTTATTTGACCCACTAATTTACAAATAAATTGTTTAAAAATCATACAATGCAATTTCTGGATTTTCTGGATCTGGATGTCTCTCACATTGAGAAGGACCTATGGTGAAAATTCTAGACCCCTCCATGATTTCTAAGTAGAAAATATTGAAATCAGACTATATATATATATATATATATATATATATATACAACAGTTCTGTCTGGTTCTCAAATCTGATTGGCTGATAGCCGTGCGATATTCTGCAATATCAGAACTCCTACAGCCTCTTTACCCTTTGTGTATTACTCCGCACATATACAGCTAGCAAAAAGCAGACACTACAGATTTAAAGTTTAAAAGATTCTTTTAACTGTTTTAACAGCTGTTTAACTGTCAGCTTATGATTTGAATCCAATGTGGAAGAAAGTAGTTCCTCATACAAAAGGGTTTTTGAGACTCTCCATGTTTGATTTTGTTTTTATATACACAATTATGCCATCAAACTGTTGTATACACGCAATATCACACTCATAGCAGTGCGATATGCCTGTATATCGGCACTGGTGGGGGCACTAAGGCACTCGGCCTGCAGCCTCGTGCCATCGCACGCCTCCCACCAGTGCCACCATATACAGCCATATCGCACTGCTATGAGTGTGATATTTCTCATATATGTATATATATATATGTTTATGCCTCATATATATCTCAGACAGCACACATACGTTGGGCCGACGTCGTGCCGATTTTCTAAATTCCATCGATGCAATGTCGCTCAGGGAGCGTTTGCTAATTGGCAAAATGTTGCCGCGACGTCGGCAAATGATCGGAAACGCTGTCCGGCCGATGTTAGGATGACGCAACCGGAAATACCGGCCGCTCCGCGGAGGCGCTGTTCTCAGGCGTTTTGCTCATACTTATGGACCACAAGCTGCAGCAGCTGCTAATTTATAATAAACACGACACACCACTCTCAATAACAGTTGAAGATTTATTAATATTTTCACAAACATACAAATAGATTGACATACTTTTATCACACATAACCATGTTTTACCACGTTTAAAACAAAACCAACAAGTTGTACTATAACCATGGCTGAACTGCTGTGCAATAAAGGTTTTAAATACAAAGTCCATTGCAGCATTTACATTAAGACCATAGGAATATTTACAAGTACTTCAAAACATGTACACTAAGGGTGACTATAGTTTACTATAGTAAAAACACAAATAACTTGTGTAAGCACACGTTATAATGCTTATAATTTCTTAAATAGTGTTAAAGAAAATGCATGTTTCCAAGGCTATAATTTTAATACCAGTCATGATAATACCAGTCATGTGTTCAGTATCCAAAAGACTTTCTTCAGGGAGTTACAATAATAAAAGAGTACACAAACACAAAATAAATACCAAGCAAACAATATTTACAGTAGTAAATAAAATCATACAAATTAAAGTAATTGTCTGATAAAATCTTATTAAAGTCTGTAGTAATTTTTTTTTTTATAAATGGCATTCAACAATTTGCAATATCCTCTGAACTAATAACACATCAATAATATAAAATAACAATACTTTCTCAGAGATAACCAGTTTTTTAAGCAAACTCTAATGCACGACACAAAACAGATTTTGTCATTATATATATACATCCATTAATTTCTGTTTAACGGAAATATTTTTTAACACATTTCTAATCACAATAGTTTTAATAACTCATTTATAATAACTGAGTAAATAATATTTGACTAGATATTCTTCAAGACACTTCTATACAGCTTAAAGTGACATTTAAAGGCTTAACTAGGTTAATTATAGCTTAACTAGGCAGGTTAGGGTAATTAGGCAAGTTATTGTATATCGATGGTTTGTTCTGTAGACAGTCGAAAAAAATTGCTTAAAGGGGCTAATAATATTGACCTTAAAATGTTTTTTAAAAAATTCAAAACTGTTTGTATTCTAGCCGAAATAAAAGAAATAAGACTTTCTCCAGAAGAAAACAACATTTTCTTGCTCTGACCTATATATATATATATATATATATATATATATATATATATATATATATATATATATATATATATATATATATATATATATATATATATATATATATATATAACTGGTTGTAAATTGTGTACAATGTTCCAAGAAAACAGACAAAATTAAAAGAAATAACCTGTCATTTACTTTTGTTTTGTCTTGTGGAATGTTGCTTACACATAAAAGGGAATATTTAGGTGGAATAAAAAGTGTCGCCATCCTCTAAATTTTTCTTGTATGTTGTCTTCATCTTTAGTCTTCACAAATGAGGCTGGCCCAAACCGGGACTGCAGTAGCCAAAACTAATCCTTGTAGTAAGAACCCTTAAATAAAGCAAGAAACCAAAAGGAGAAAGATTAGCATTGCAGCAGTTCATATTACCACAAATATATATTATTTGTTTCATGGCGTACTGTATAACTGGAGTATGTGTTATGTAAGTGCCTAGCTAAAGTGTGAAATTTAATTTAAACTTAAAGAGTGTGTCTGAGCACTAATTTTCAGAAAAGCCATTTGAAAGTTAAACTCCTTGTGAAATCATAATGAATGTTTTTTTTTGGTTTTTAGTATCATTGTGTTAGTATAAATGTGTATCTTAATATATGTCTAATCTTCAGATACCACATTACATGCAAAATAAACTAAGTTTCGTCAACTAAAATGTCACACTGTACACCACATTTAATATACCATAGCTAGGGCCAGGAGGAACCTGCGGATGTTTTTTGCTATTTCTGCTGAAAATTTTGGTGGATTTCTGCTGAATTATTTTGGGAGTATCATAACTGAAACCTTAATATATGAAATAAAAAAATAATATATTTTTAAGTTTTATTTAATGTTTAAAATGCAAATCCAATTAGATTCACTTTATTTGGTAAATAAAGCAAGTTTTTCATATAACATATCTAGTAAGACAAAAAATATTACTGTACAAACTGCATTGTACATAAAACAGATGAACATTTTCACATTAGTCAATAATATTATTGAAATTAATTAAAAAACTGAATAAATATAGATTTAAACACATTTACTCAAGTAAATAAACAGAATTAATGATAGGCGAAACATCTGCAGAGTTCTGCGAAAAATCCGGGTCGGCCTAATCATAGCTTTATTTCTGCTACAAAAACAATTATATGTAGGCTATAGAGGAGGATATATAAATAAATTATATATTCAACTCTCTAATTAAATGCACCTGATGCAGCTAATCAAGTCTTTAAGGCTTATTTGAAATCTTAAATGACGTGTTGGACCACAGTTGGACAACGCTCAGTGAGAATACTTTTTTGCACAAATTCTTTTTGTTTTAAAGAAACATGTCTGATTGCTAGCAATCATCAAAGAGCAAACTTTTTTGTTTTTCAAATAAATACTATGCTCTTAAAAATAAACTTTTCATACATCAAGAATACTATTTAAAATGTTTTATATTTTAAAAAAAACAGCTAGAGGACAGAATCAGTACATTGGAATACTATTTTTTCAGAAGGATCATGTTACACTATTAATTATATACATTGTATTAAATTCACAGTATTACTGCTTGACTGTATTAATTAAATAAAGCTGACACAATCAGAAGAGAATTTACCATACCAACCTAAAAGCTATGAAACAGTAGTGTATGTTTAGGATTTTACTTACTAGTCCTATTGTACTTTGGAGAGGTTGTCTGACAGGAGGATCCCTTCAACTCAGCAGAATTCTCAGCAGACCATCAGCGTACACCAATCTAAGAATAAAATAAGCAATTTGTTAAAAACCAAAAATATATATATTTTATATTTCCAGGTTTATAGGAAAGAAGAAAGCTAAAGCAGATTTAAAATGTAGAAAAAAAATAAAACCTATTGACAATTTAATGGCACAACATACCCCAAACTAAGCACGCTCAAATGGTTAATTTACATAAATGACAACTGCTGCTCATTATACCAATATTAACTGTTAAGGATTCATTCATTCATTTTCTTTTGGGCTTAGTCCCTTTATTAATCTGGGGTCGCCACAGCGGAATGAAAGGCCAACTTATCCAGCATATGTTTTACGCAGCGGATGCCCTTCCAGCTGCAACCAATACACACTCATTCACACACACTTATACACTATGGTCAATTTTAGCATACCCAATTCACCTATGTCTTTGGACTTGGGAAAACCGGAGCACCCGGAGGAAACCCACGCCAACACGGGGAGAGCATGTAAACTTCACACAGAAACGCCAACTGACCCAGCCGAAGCTCGAAGCAGAGACCTTCTTGCTGTGAGGCAAACGTGCTACCCTCTGCGCCACCGTGCTGCCCTGTTAAGGAATCAGATTAATATAAATGAATTGACATGTTTATTTAGTGTCTGACACATTAAATATTGCATTTTTAAATATTGTTTCATTTTAAGATTTATTTCAGAATAATAATAAATATAGAACCTGGATATATCGTCACATTTCATGCACAGCAGAATTTCCAAGAACATAGAAAAACAAAATATAGGCCAACTGAAAAATAAAAAAAAACTCTGACTGAATGCTTTAAGTAACTGGCTAGGAATGAGCAGGTATAAGATTCTGAGGGTATAATCTTGGATAAAAAATATCACAGTTTCACAGTATTGTGATTACTCAGGGCTGATAGTGGAAAAAAATCCTGAGCCTGAACTTTTTTTCCTTGCTGATGTTTTAATTGAAATGCATTTATTTTATGTATTCGTAGTCATACTTCCGTACGTAATATAGTCATTTGACAGTACATGTCAGTCAAATTTATTGTGGCATGCTTATGTATGGGAGGGGTTACACTTATCTGTTGTACTGTATATTATTGCATCCTGGCAGTTCCTTTGTTCCCTACAATATGGACTTCTCTATGTTTTTAATTCATTCATTTATTTTATTATTTAACTTATTTTCATTTTAAGGTATTTTAAATAATATCCTTTAAAAAGTTATAATAAAATGCATGTTGAAAACTCATAACATATATGCATGTAAGATAACAGGTGTCATTTGCCTAATGATTTTTAAATATTAAAGCAAAGAGACTTATAAGATTAATGTGCTTATAACGTGCTTATACTGACACCTACTGGCACATGTCACAAGATCACTGACACTGGCATGTGTCACTGACATTACTGGCATGTGTCACTGACATTACTGGCATGTGTCACTGACATAAAGATGTTCATCAGCTACACGGCACTTAGGTTAAACTTTGACCTCCTTTTCAGTTGATGTGGAAAACAAAAGCAAAAGAAAGAAAAAACAAAACGACTGAATACAAGTTGCATATCATGCCTGTACAAATCAAAATTTATTCATTTAGGGCTTAAATTGACTTGTTTGAGGATGAGTTAAGGTGTAAGGGATGGGTGAACGGTGTAAAAATACATGTAATTCATAGCTATGATATAGAGCTGAATTTTCAGCATCATTACTCAAGTCTTCAGTGTCACTTGGTCTTTCAGAAATCTTTTTTTAAGATGTTGATTTAGTGCTTGAGGTTGAACTAATACTAATATAATGGTGATTATCAAATGGTGCTGATTTGCTGCTCAAGAAACATTTCTGATTGCTATCAATGCTAAAAACAGATGTGATGACGAACAATTTAGTGTAAACTTTTTTCTAAGATTTAATAAATCAATTAATCATAAAAAATTAAACAAAATGAAAATCACAAATATTACTTCATTAGCAGCAAATCTGCATAAGTTCTGAAGAATCAAGTAATGTGAAATTTAATACCACTCACATGTTTCAAAACTTTCTTAAAATAACTGCAATAAAGACAAGTAACAGATGCATAATATATAGACATGTAACATGTGCATAATGATGTGCAATGGAAATGCATATGAATTAATTAATCTGCTTAAAGTTACCTGTCTTTCCTGCATCTCTGTGATCAGCTCCCTTTATTAGAAATTTATTAATCTTGTGTTAAATTTTTTGTAGCAGGGGGTTATTCTCTCACTCCTGAAACCACAGAACACTTTTTTACTAAGCATTTGTTTAAGATACCATGAAATATCAAAACACGATTGAACTTTTGATTCACGGTCCTTTACAGTACAATGCGTATTTTAGACTACATATGGAGTGCATTCAATAAAACATTGACAAAACCTCTCATTTACACATAAAGAAGAAATAAAAGCCAAAACTTTAACAAACAAGTTTAACAAGAGCTAACAGCAAGTACGTTAACGTACCCTGACGCTAACGTTACCAGTGCTAATATGCTAACGGACTTTTACGAAGACTTAACGTTACCACTCTTATATAACATAATATTCAACTGAATATTCATCAATTGCCAATAATAAAAGTGTGAGGAACAGTTTTATGTAGTATTTGCTTTGTTTTAGGGACTAAACTTACCTGAAAACAGTCAAAACGGCAGCTTGAGAGAAGTCGTGTTGTGTCAGGTGGTGTCGTGTCGTGTTGTAGCTTCGTTTCCCATAGCAACATCCTCTCCGCTCCAGTGTTGGAATGAGACGCGCGCGCGCACATCAAAGTCATGCAGTATTACATTTATAAACATGATCACTCCATAGACAATTTAAATAATAACCTTGTATTTTATATCTTGAATTTAAAATGTATTTAGCAGTTTTATATACGCTTTTATCTTTAAGACGAGCTTTATAGCCTACTAAACTGTTACAAAACAAACACTTTATTTGTGCATCAAAAATAAATAACCAATAAATATAAATGCAAGTATATATAAAACAAAGATGTCACTCAGTAAAAAGGTGTTTATTTTAATTAAACAGCCGAAATGCAGAACATAGCCTACTTGATTTTTACACTGGGAAAAAATGTATTAGAAAAAGCCATAAAAAAAGCAAACAGCAGTTAACACCAGAAAAAAAAAACGTTTTCATTATTAAAGCATAACAATAAAACTGTTATATTTAATTGCTATTTATTGCTATATTTTAATGAATTGAAATCATGTATTGTATGCATTTTGGTCAGTTTTACTGCATTAATAGACTATTTAAAGCTGGACCGACCGACGCAGTAGACATGATGCATGTAGCGTTTGTCTAATTTATTATGCACGCAAAAACTTACTTGTAAACCAAATATGTTGCCGGATTCTTTCATGGGCATGAGAGATAAAGTGCTTATGAAGTGCTTCGTCGGCCTTTGGTCGTTAACCGATGCAGAGCCGACGTTTGTTGAGCTGGAACAATAGAACACACGGCCGAATGATCATGCGTATGTTTGGCCGACCATATATAGATGTTAGAATTAAAGGGGCCGACGTGTTGACCTTCGGCCGACGTCGGCCCAACGTATGTGTGCTGTCTGGGTTTGATGACGAGTTTATTTTATACAGACTTTATTTTATTGCAGCTCAATTTCCTCATATCTGATAATATAAGTATTTAAAAGCACCAGATATAATTGCAAATATTTATTTTAAACTATTTGCCAGCCACCGACACTCTCAATGTGATGTACAGTAATATCTCTTCTAATGTAGATTATATTGTTTTAGCTTCCTCTAGTGGATGAATATAGAAACACATTGTTTGAACTGCTCTTTCACTGATGAGCCAAAACATTATGAACTGTCACGATTAAAACGAACATTACTGATGATCACCCTGTGATAATCCGAATAGATAAGTAATCAAACAATCAGTTTTTTTGTTTGTTTGTTATAAAGCTGTTGAAAGCGGATAATTAGATAGAAACAAATATTATGTCCATATGAGAACTCACTACATTTGAATTTGTTGTTTTCACCTTATAGCCATATACTGTTTTTAACCACAAAACGTGCATCTCGGAGCTGGTAAACGATCAGCTTTTGTGGTTAACAATAAAAGTTATTTTTTATTTACTCACCCTTTCTTAAATGTAATGTAAGCTCACTTTGACCAATCTCATATTAATCTTGAGTACCCATAAATTAGACATGTTCTGCATCCATGTTTTCTCTGAAAATAATTTTTAAGATAAAAGTTACACGCACAAGTATAACATTACTGACATCTAGTGGTTACTTCTAGCAATAGCATACACTTCTACATAATATCGCCACATCGCCTTTCTTTAAGATGTTAAGAACAAGTTATTAAAAGTGAGTAGGAGAATGAAGATAAAACAACCACTGAAATAATCACTGTATATGTTACAAACTTAACAAAGCAATTAAAGTGTCAGGAATTAACACTGACTATTAATAATCACCAGACTGCACCAGGAGGCTTTGTTTGAACTGCAATATTAGATTTCTTACCACAGGTGAATTCATGTCTTCAGCTGGTTCATTCCCATCTAAAACTGGAAGTGTTTCAGGTGTTTTTGTAGATCCCTGAGTACAAACTCCTCCGCTTTCTCCTCAAGATTTGACCATCCTCCCTCCTGATGGTGTTAGATCTGGGGTTCTACTCCTCCAGCACTGTGTCTCTTTTAGACCAGGTACTGCTGCAATCCTCCAGACACATGGTGTCACCTTTGGAAAGTCCTTCTAGTCCCTATGGAGTCATGGTTTGGCTTTCGTCCCCATTTCAAGTTCTGTTGTTTTCTCATTTGATTTTTGCTCCGTAACAGTGGCGGTCCGGGGGGTGGGGGGATGGGGGGTGGAGGAGGGTGTTAACAAGCATGGCCCCCCCTCTGGCCCCCCTAAATTTGGACGCGTATTTTTGTGTCAAAACGCCACGGAGAAGCGAGATCAGCCACCGGTGGCGCGCGCTCTCAGTGGCGCGCGGAGTCGTATGGCGCGCACTCGCTCTCTCTGCATTCGCGCGCTTTCTCTCTGCCTCTCTCTCTCTCTCTCTGTCAGTGACGGCTGCGCACTTCAGTTCCCCGCATTTGCCAGAAGTTAACCCCAAAATTGACACAGGTAATAAAAAGAGTCAACTTCAGTCATGTTCATGTTGTGAAACACTATCAAAATGTCCACTGTTGATGATATTAGGCTTCTGTTTTCAATAGCGATTTTAACACTGTTAATATAGTAAGTGCTCGGCTATGCAGAGGTATTAATAATCAGAAATCGAGTGTACATAGTTTTACGTTAGGAAATGCAGACTTGAACTTACAGAACTTGAACAGTCGGCAAGTACAGGAGAACAGATCAGATGAAACAGTGATCCAGTTAAGTTTTCAGTCACGTATGTAAAAGGAATATTCAACTCGTTTAGTTTTGCCTTCATTCGTTTTTGATTTTCAGTCGTGACATAAAGCACGAGTCATCAACACTTGATTTATTACAACACGATTTAAAACATAATAGTTTAACTAAGCAGTTTTTCTAATAACTACTTTTTACCTTTCCCATGGTGACTGTGCATGATATTTACTAGCAAGACAGTTGTATACAAAGTCCCATTAAGTATTCTAGTCTTTGATTCAGATTAAAGTGTAATTTAAAGACTTAATTAGGTTATGTTAACTAGGAAAGTTGGAATGATTAGTCAGGTCATTGTATAACTCGTTTGTTGAGTAGATGATCAATAAAATATACAGTATTATTTCCTAAAAAAGCTGACTTAAATTTTTTTTATTTAAAAATGCTTGTATTCAAGAAATAAACTATAAGAAATAAGACTTATTATGACTCCAGATGAATTATTTGTGTTTTATAGGAAATACTGTGAAAATCTCCTTGGTTTGATTTAGATCACTTTGAAAACATTATTTTAAATTATTGGGAGGGCAAAAAAATTGACTTCAACTGCATCTGTTAAAGTTTACAGGTGTAAAAATGTGCCTTGCTGTACTTGAATGTTAGAAATGTGTTATCCTACAATACAAAGTTACTTGTCAAATAAATGACCGTGGAAGATCATTTTCGAGTTTAAGTTATTTATTTAGCTTATTTATGAAGGCAGGGCAGCATGGTGGCGCAGTGGGTAGCACAATCGCCTCACAGCAAGAAGGTCGCTGGTTCGAGTGCAGGCTGGGTCAGTTGGCATTTCTGTGTGGAGTTTGCATGTTCTTCCCGTGTTGCTGTGGGTTTCCTCTGGGTGCTCCGGTTTCCCCCAAAGTCCAAAAACATGTGCTATAGGTGAATTGGTTAAGCTAAATTGTCCGTGGTGTATGAGTGTATGGGTGTTTCCCAGTGATGGGTTGCAGCTAGAAGGTCATCCGCTGCGTAAAACACATGCTGGATAAGTTGGCGGCGTATTCCGCTGTGGCGACCCCAGATTAATAAAGGGACTAAGCTGATAAGAGAATTAATGAATGTTTATAAAAACTGCAGAGTGATGCATTAAAAAATGACTGAATAATTGTTTAAATAGTTTGCGATGTATGTTAAAGTGTTCCCCTCAAAAGTAGAAGTGGCCCCTGCCCGGCCCCCCCAGTTACTCTGGTCTAGAACCGCCACTGCATAGGTCACGGATCATGCGCAGATTGTGAAAACAGCCGTTTGATTCAGATACCTGTACGTAATCGCAGGGGTTTCGTGTCCAATACCTTTTATATGCAGCACTTTAAAATAGCTGTCCTGATCAGGTGTTTCATGTGAAGTCAGTGTATGTTATATTAAACAAATTAACTTAAGATACCTCTCAGATTACATTAATACTGTTATAACTTAAAATACCTGTCCTGATCTCAGGGGTTTCATGTATGATCACTTTTATATACAGTAACATCAGATACCTGTCCTGATCCCAGGGGTTTCATGTATGATCACTTTTATATACAGTAACATCAGATACCTGTCCTGATCTCAGGGGTTTCATGTATGATCACTTTTATATACAGTAACATCAGATACCTGTCCTGATCTCAGGGGTTTCATGTATGATCACTTTTATATACAGTAACATCAGATACCTGTCCTGATCCCAGGGGTTTCATGTATGATCACTTTTATATACAGTAACATCAGATACCTGTCTTGATCCCAGGGGTTTCATGTATGATCACATTTATATTAGTTAACATCAGATACCTGTCCTGATCTCAGGGGTTTCATGTATGATCACTTTTATATACATGATTAAATTGCACATTTTGGTGTTTACAACTAAAGAATAAACATTTTGTTGGGTCATGTTTTATAAATATTTCCGCTTCTTTACTGAAATGTAAAGAACAGCAGATTTTGTTTTAAAGCCCAACATAAGTGAAATCAACCCGCTTATTTTAAGGTCATTTTATGGCTGATACACTGAAAACATTTATTTTGTCTGGGGATTTGAAGGAAAGTTTGTCTCATATAACTTTTTTTTGTGCTAAATATGTAATGTGATTGTCTGTGTACACACCAAATGTAATGTAGATGAAAAATATATAGTAATTAATATTCTATATTTATCATAGATATGTTGTAGGAAAATCAGTGTGATTCAACTTACATTTCACTCGATTTTACTTTATTATTTATAACCCGTTCTATGAAACCCTGGGTAAAGTCAAATAATCTATTTCACAGAAAGAGCGTGGCGAAGCAGTGGTAGTGCTGTTGCCTCACAGCAAGAAGGTCACTGGGTCGCTGGTTCGAGCCTCGGCTCAGTTGGCGTTTCTGTGTGGAGTTTGCATGTTCTCCCTGCATTCGTGTGGGTTTCCTCCGGGTGCTCCGGTTTCCCCCACAGTCCAAAGACATGTGATACAGGTGAATTGGGTAGGCTAAATTGTCCGTAGTGTATATACATGATTGTGATTGATGTATAGTGTATATACATGATGATACATGATATATATGAGTGTGTGTGTGTGTGTGTGTGTGTGTGTGGAAGTTTCCAAGAAATGGGTTGCAGCTGGAAGGGTATCCGCTGTGTAAAACCTTGCTGGATAAGCTGGCAGTTCATTCCGCTGTGGCGACCCCAGATTAATAAAGGGACTAAGCTGACAAGAAAATGAATGAATGACAGAAAGAGCGTTGTACAGTCATGAAAATGTCAAAAATATGCCATTTCTGTTTATAGCAGTAAGTGGCAGAGTAAATATCAAGGTTTTGACATACTTTTTTACATTTATAACATAATAAACGCTAAAATGAAAATATTTTGAGCAAAAAAAAAAGGTTTGCTACCTAAACACGGATTTCCGTCACCTCAGGTTTTACTTTCAGTACAGATACACCTCCTGAGTCTCATATCATTCTGTTATTCATTTCTTTCTATCATTAGAGACAGCTAACAGGCTTAAATAATGATTAAACATCTCTCCACAAGCACCAACGAAATGTCCTCAAATTTCTTCCACATCATTTTTAATCTTTGTTTGAAGTTCAATTTGTCTCTAAAAGAGAATACTCTCGCTCTGAGTTTAGCCCTGCTCACACTGTGTGATTTCAGCCACAATTTGGTCATCTGAGAAACATTTAGGAAATCCTAAAAGATTCCTGTAATTAATATAGGCTAAAATCTGTGGTCTTTGATTGTTGAGTGCTTAATGCCACAGCAATCAGATTATCTCTCTAATAAAGTTCTGTTGTTTCAGAAGATTTCAGACACCTAGCGTGAGATTAGCTGTGATCAAAGAACCAATAGGAGCGCCAAATCTGATGACTAACTTTAAACCTCCAAATGTTTCCCTCTGCTTTTATTATTCAGGCATGATTGAGATTTGTTTGTTTGTTTGTTTGTTTGTTTTGTTTGTTTGTGCATCTTCTTCTGTTTCTTCATCGGTGAGATGTTCTATTGACGTCAGTTGATGAATGTGATCTGCTCTGGATTCGAATTGATTGAAATGTGAACTCTTTTCTGGATTGTGGATCGTCTCAACTTCCATCGGTGCATGTCTAATTGTGGAGATGGACTGGCAAGCCTCCCATTAAGTGGACTCTTTGGATACACCTGTTGGAAAGATACAAAGTAAAACCTATTCAGCGTCATGGTAGGAGTGTAAATTTACAACACACTCACAAGTGCAACATTCTGGATTTCTGGAGCTAAATTTGCAACCTAGTTGTTTTGCAAAATAATCTTTTTTTTTTTTTTTTTTAATGTTCATCATTCTGGACTGGACTTTTGGGACATTTTGAAATGTTTTAAAAGAATGTTTCATTTTCATTGTACTTGTACATTGTTTCAATAGAGTATTCATTCTTTGAATGTTTTGAAACTTCATTGAAAGAAGTTGACTGGTTTAAGAAGATAAATTTTGATTGGATGTGTGTGTAATGATAAAACAATTTAATATTATATTATTAACTAACACTCATAAACCTTTGATATAATATTGTTGTTAGTATATTAGTATTATATTATTGTTTATAATAGTAACTAAAATACAATATTAGCTCCTAATTATAGAAAAACAGAAAAAAATAGCATATTGCTTACCTTTTTAGAGATACAGCCATAAAACCCTGTGAAGAAAGAGAGAAGTGTTATTCGAGAGTGTAAATAAGATTGAAGTCTTTAGATAAGTGTAAAAAAGCCTAGAACTTGTTTTATTTTTATTTTTTTCTTTATTTAATTTTATTTTAGATTTTTGTGGAATTGTTACAATACAAACTTTTATTATTCTTACCTTACCGCTGTGTCCGAGTTCTTCACTGTGGTCGTATCTTCTCTCTCTTAGGAGGAATTTAGACTTCTGAGCATCTGGTCCATTGATTTACAGCTTATACTATATTTGTGTATCGAGGGTTACATACAAAAACTTTCAGAATGAAGATTAAAGTGTCACAGATAAATAACATCAAACTTAACTTAATCAAATCAAAATCAAAATTATTGTTTACACATTGTATCTGTTGTTAACTTTCTGTGACTAATCAAAGGATAAACTTTCTTCTCTATCAAAGTAGAGGATATCCTTTTCTGTTAATCAAACCCTGCAGCGTTTTTTTTTTTTTTTTAACTTATGCATGGCGGCACAGAAAATAACTACATTTACACGGTTTGTAGTGTTTCTTTTAATAAGAGTGAAACTCACCAAATCAAGGTTGATCTGAAAACATTCAGTCTGGAGTAAAGTCTGATCTTAGTTGAGCATAAAGTTTCAATCTGGGTTTATGTGAGGAGCTCAATCCGGGTCACGGCACCAAGACTGTAGTGAATTCAGAAGTGAGGAGACTCCGGAGGTAACTCTTAAGCAGGTTTCTTTATTGATAACTAGCAGTCATCAAACTCTGTCTAGTGCAGTGTATTTTATACACTTTAAAGGATTGTGATACATAGAGGTAGAGACAACTCTAAACAGATTATGCAAATACAGTACAGAAGTCAACCAATCCCAATGCATAAGTGCTAATAGAGACAATAGCCCCTTTCACACAGTGATACTGGTAAATATTCGGAAAATTTCCGGAACGACTTTACTGGTACATTCAAAAAAGCACTGTTCACACAGGCGAGGACGTTACGGAATTTTTCCGGAAAAGACCGTTCACACATCCATTCCAAAATGCCGGTAAATTCTGACATCATTAACCAGAAATGACCTCTAAACGGCTGCGCTTGTGTTTGTAAACATTTGACTACATTAAAAACTCTTCGGATGGATCAGTACTGAGTACAACTCCAATGAAAACATAGAGAAACACTTTCGCATGTCGAGATGTTCAAGATATATGTGTGTGCTGGCGCTATGGGCGCTCACGGGCACACGCAAAGCTTGAAGGTAAACAAACAACGGATTATCATAAACATTTTATCGATAATTATTTACACAGCATTAATAAGGAACAAAGAAACGTTATCTGACTAACATCTAGCAGCTAAAGGTGTCTGGAAAAATATTCAAAGGCTTCTATTCTCATAAACCGCGCCCACGTGAATGCGTCCGACTGTTCTGATTGGCTAAAGCAGGTGTCTCACGTCAGCACGTTCTAGACGTGGACACGCTCTTTCCGGCAATCTTCCTTCTGCATTCACACAGCGCAGCAGTCCGGCAAATTGCCGGTAATGTTACAACTTCTCTTTCCGGAAAATAGCCAGAACGAATTTACCGGTATTTTCAAAAAGGACCTGTTCACACATACAACCTTTACGGAAAATTGCCGGTAATTTTCCGGAAAGGTCTGTATGTGTGAAAGGGGCTAAAGCCACAACTGTTCTTTGACTTTACCATTTACATTAACGTGAGACCATGCCCGATGTTCAGGAAGTGCATTAAGACAAAAGATTATGACGCCTGGGGTGCCTAACCTGAACTGTAACACACAATGAACACAACTTTCTCAGTTATATATTATTACATTGGAACTTTATAATTTGTTTTCCAATACATGTAACATTTATAAAATGAAAGAATCTTTTTACATGCGAGTATAACAGCTGAATAAACACATGTTAATTTTTCACATTCATTGAAAGAAATGCGAGTTGTTGTAGCTTGAGCTATAAATGTAGATGATGTGACAGTGATTGACGCTGGTGGGCGTGTCTTCCCTTATTAAAGTGAACTTGTTCCCACATTGTCATTCACAACAGTCAGAACATCTTTACCTAACACTGGAATTCCACAGTTGCTGAATCCTTCACTCGGTTTCTTCTGGGAACTGTAACAATAACAGATATTAAAAAAGGTCTAAACATCTAGTCTGTAGTCATTTTAAAAAAAGCCAAACTAAATGTAAATTACTTTTCAAATTAAATTAGCACTAGTTATAAAATGTGTATATTCTTTTTTAAACACAGTCAATAGCACATTCGACTCTTTTGGTGAGAATAATCTTCTTTGAACATTAAACTGAACAAGACATTTGTTATATTTGTTACAATCTCAATGTACACACTCATGCTTTTTGCTCACACTTATCATCAGCATATTTTGAGACGGTATTCAGCTTTTAAACTCAATCTATGTTTCACAGATGATGAGCAGAGTAAACACAATATCACCCTGACTTTAGATAGCGCTTGCAAGTCATGAAAGAAAAGTGAATTGAAACTCATCATCGCCTATTAGTTACTCTGCATAACAACTCCCTCCTGCTGACATTGTAGTTGCTGTTGCATTTGTAGTTACTGTTGCATCAAGTCGAGCAAATTTTGTGATTGAGCACCTACAAGTAGTGTTTACTGTATCTTCAGCAGCTCCAGGCATATTAACAAAAGTCCAAGTCCTCATTGGTGGAACATTTTTGATGCTGATGCGTTTTTTTTTAAATAAGGTTGCTTTTATGCCTGGCACAATGGTTTACACGATCACATAGGCGCACTGTTTAATCACTTACATTAACTTCTAACTATATATATATATATATATATATATATATATATATATATATATATATATATATATATACATATATATACACACACACACACACACACACACACACACACACACACACATATATATATATATATATATATATATATTTTTTTTTTCCTTTTTCTTTTTTTTAATTATAACCTAAATGATGATGAAAAACTTAAATATAACAAAATTATATTTTAATTCATTTTGATAATTTATGCACAGAAACATAGAATAAGTACATTTTAAATCTATGAAGACTGTTAAACTGTTGAATAAAAGCAGTTTTAAAAGAATCACAGTATCATTATGTGAGACTATCATCACATCCAGCTTCCAGCAGTTTATGGATTTGTAAAATATATAAAAATATATACATTAAAGTTTAGGTTACACACACATTTCAGGGAAAAAACAATGGTTAATCGTATTGCTACTTTTAAAGCCCATTGCATAATTAACACTATTGAGCTTTTATTTTTTCCAGGCTGTAACATTTTACAAAGGCAGCCTTAAAACATACAAACCACAACAAACAAATAGACAGAATTGAAAACAAATGAATTTAATAATTTTTATATGCAAAATATAAATATAAAAATATATTATCTCACTCTACAAGTCCCAATATGTCTCAGTAAGTTGATATTTAAATGCTTTGTTTAATGATCTAAATTATAAAGACTTAAAACACAATGTAATGCAATGCATTGATGATCCTTGATAAACTGTCTAACGTTTACTGCTATGTTTACAGCCTATGACAGTGTGTGGCTGTGTGTGTGTGTGTGTGTGTGTGTGTGTGTGTGTGTGTGTGATGTGCGTTTTCAGCGAGTGGGGTGTTCAGAAATGCTAGGTAAAACATGGTGTGGATGTGGATCATTTTCGATCTAAAATGCCATTTTAACACTTAGACGTATTAGTGTAAACAGGGCCTGAGTGTGTATTTTTTGCGAGCAGGTTTGCGACGGGGGCGGGGCGGAGGATCGGCAATGCAGGCTCAGCATCGTGTTGTCTATTGGCCATCGGCGATGGACAATGGCATCGTCTATCGGCCCAACCCTAATGCACCTTTATCACAGAAATTGACACTCACCACTGAGAAATTCACTCATGCAACATGGCTGAAAATCTAATAATCCATATAGTTTGATAAATGTAGTTACAGCCTGGCTTTTTGTTTACTTTATTTACTAGGATTGTTTACTTCCTACATCACTTGGTTTTTTGATCCACTGCTTATTCTACATGCTGAATCAGGTCGACGAGCTCCGATGTTAACCTGACAAGAAGTGATGTGTGGACCATACCAAGGCCATTACGTCACATGCGTGGGTATTTTTGTTAACAAGGTTTTACACATGCAAAAAATGCACTGTCATGCATGATAAGGCCATGCCAAATCAACGGGCAGCGATAATACCACATTTATGCTGGTTTCACACCAAACGGGGAATGAAGTATTTGCACAAGTAAACTGCCTATGAATTAATGCAAACATGAGAACAGAGGGGCATTACCATCCCTCAGACTAATGACACAAAATATTTGATCCGTTTGCTGCGAATGCGCAAATGTTTGCCTCAGTTGGATCTTTCATGTCTGGCGTAAACCCAGCCATGATGTTGGCCAATCAGAAAGGAGAAAACACTGCACATGTTGACATCATGAGGAAAAAAACTCTAGTTGTAGCATCCACATGACCACATTGTACCCAGAGTTTTGAAAAGTCTTCACCCTGGCCGGAGTTTTCAGAATGTTTTGCTTTCAGTCAGCTGACACTGATTTTTGTGTGGACAAATTTTTTTTTTAAGTACAGTTTTGAAAATGCCCGTGTTTGTGCAGACAAGGGCTAAACCAACTAGCTGGACCAGAAGTGAACATTGCCCCAGCGAAGCCTAATGACAGACTGTTGGCTTTGTGTGTCCTGGACCTTTAAGTATCTAACAGAACAATACTCAACTAATTATAACCTCAAAAATAAACTACAGAAATAAAGAAACGAACCATAACAAGAGCAAATAAACACCATCTCTGCACACACTCTCTCTTTCTGGAACATGCCAACAAATCCGGCTTTTAAAGGTAGCAGTACAGGTGGAAATCATTCTCCTGAGGAGTCTCATAACCACAGCAGGAAGAGTAGGAGACTCGTCAGAAGCAGGGGAAAAAATCAATAAAAAATTAAAGACCTCAAATACTCACCAATGACAGCAACTGTGAATCTTTTGTCTTGGATTGTTGCTCTGCTATTCTTGATCTTCAGATAAAAAAACCCGGCATGTGCTAGTTCCATGTTCTTAATGGTCAGAGATCCAGTCCTCTCGTCCAGCCTCAGTCTGTCTTTGAATATCCCATCATGAACATCAGATGGAAAGATCTGTTGTCCATCTCTGACTTCAGCTACGGGAGGCTTCTTATAGTTAAATGTCCATTCTACATGATCGTCAGTCCGTATTTCTGCAACGCTTTCTAAAACTACCGTCCTTCCCTCCATGACTCTCACTTTCTCCACTTCACATGACAGAAACACACAAAAACAGAGAGATGCAGACATTATGACAAGTTTTAATGGCCACAAAGAGACAGGCATACTTCATAAATGTGACAAACCAAGCAAATAAATCACATGATTTTCTGTGATTAATCAAATTCAAATTCAAATTCAACAAAACTTTTCTTAAGAAACAATTGACTTTTTTTTTGTTGTAAACAATCACATATTTAAGAACATCAGTCTGTCCGGGTTAATCCCAGATCACCAGTTAACTATACATAAATGGAGAGTTAAATTCCTAAAGGAATGTTACTGTAATAATGATGATACTAAAACCATATTACGAAAAACAGTGTTACTAAACATTACCTAGGTTTAAATAAAATGTATTGTCAGTAGCTTTGATCAGAAGATCTTTCCGTGCTTCACTATGAGCCGAGTGAATTGTTCTTAGATCAGTTAGCACAGATAGCACCCAAGACAGGTTACTCACTGAAGCTAATGCCGAGTTCAGACTTTCAAAGTAGTCGTGTCACGGATGTTTTCACACTGCATGACTATCTGGGCTAGTGTTTTGTCGCTGCTTTGTTTACACTGCAAGATGGATCGGCGACAGGGGGTGTCACACTGCATGACTTTACGATAGGAAGAATCGCCGACAACTTCATCCAAACTACATCTCACAACCAAAGACACATAGTATATCTTTAGTTATTAACTGCATAATGAGAAAGAAGCCTTTAATTGGGTAGAAAATGTACATATTTGCTCACCTGGGTTTGAAGGGAATTAGCAATTTCTCCTCAAAAAAATATTTTTTTTTTGACCCGGTTGTGAGTATTGCTCACATGACACGTTAAACAGAAACGGTGCTCCTGCCAAATTGACAGTAGTTTTTCTCCATTTCTTGGGTCCAAATAGACAGAAAATGAACGCTGTTAACTTCTCCCCCAACCTCCCGCTGCCCTGCAGGTACCCACACTAGTGAATGCTGCTCTCTCATTGGCTGTAGGTGATCGCTGATGTTATTTTTAGTCAAAACTTATTTCACACTGCATGATTTGAATCACCGACAGTTCCAGATATTCAGCATGCCAACGGGCATCGGCGACTCATCGGCGATTCTCTCAGATTGCGTCTTTGATAGTTCACATTGTGTGATTGTTATTCGCGTGAACAAGCACCGATCTGCCTGTGATTTCAGGCATTTGTCGGCGATTTCTCAAAACCTGCCGCTGAGTCCAAATCGGGGCTAAAATCATGCAGTCTGAACTTGGCATAAGCAGGACTGGGAGACCACAAGGAAAAACCAGATTGCTGTTGGAAATGGTGTTAGTGAGGCCAGCAGGGGAAACTCAACTTGCTGTGAACTATAGTGCACAGCAAGTTGTGAAGGCTCAACTATAGTGAAGGGGACACTATACTGGCAGTGAGCGCCATCGTTCAGATGAGGTCATAAAACATCCCATGGCACGTTTCGTAAAGAGTAAGGGTGTAACCCCAATGTCCTGCCCAAATTCCCTCTATCGGCCTATACCGATCATGGCCTTCCAATCATCCCCATCCACTGAATTGGCTGTATTACTGTTTCTCCACTCAACTCCACCAATAACTGGTGTGTGGTGAGCGCCTTGGCGCCTTTGTCCTGTGGCTGCAGTCACATCATCTATGTGAATGCTGCACACTGGTGGGGGTGTGGAGAGACTACCCCTCATGATTATGAAGTGCTTTAAGTGTATGGCCATACACAATAAATGCGCTATATGAATACACATTACTTACTTTTGGTAATATTTTCAATAAATGGTTAAAGCAAATGCGGCTACCAATGAAGCATACAAAAGCATTTTTAAAATGATTGAACCCTTTAAAGTAGGAGGAATTTTGGTGCATAAGCATTGTGTTCATTAATAGAGAATTAAATTAACCTTTAAAAGTTTCCATGCATGGTTGCTAAACAGGAGCATGAAAGCTATTTAAACACGGTTGCACTGTGCAGCACATCACCAGCTCTCTTGTGTGAGGATATCCTGTGCCTCAACATGTGCATGTGTTCATCCTATTTCTGCATTCGGTATGTTTTAACCTGATTGCTTTTGCTTGTGAGAAGGCTGTTATTTTCATCATTGGTGCTGCCTCTCCATTCTAAGATCGTAATTTCACAATGCAATGCAATCACATATTGATGAATGGCCATGGGTAAATTATAAACCTATACAGCATTAAGCTACATCAAACTTTCTTCAAGTATGAGCAAGCATGGGTTGGCCTATTATTTCTTAAAAAAAAATGAGCTAAGAATCAGAACTGGTGAGGATGTGTCCGTGAGCAGATGTAACTGGCCAGCATACTGACTCTAAGCGACTTCGGGTAAACAATGAACTATTAACTGAAAATAAGGATTTATTGGGTTAATCAATCTAAATTAGACCTAATCACGACCTACAGGGTAATCAGCTTGAATTAGATGAATCTAAATTTAAATTATTATAAATTGGAGTCAGATTAAAATTTTGGAGTTGGAAACAAATTAAAATAAATTTTAACAAATAAAAATATTTCTTTTCACATGTGCTAAAAAGACTTACATGTATTACCCTTCACCCATGCTGTTAGTTCCGTCATAGGACTAATAGAGGGACTCTTACATTGGCGTGGGTTTACTCCGGGTGCTTTGGTTTCCTTCACTGTCCAAAGACATGCGCTATAAGTGAAGTAAATTGGCCGTAGTGTAAGTGTGTGAATGAGTGTGTATGGGTGTTTCCCAGTACTGGTTTGTCATTGGTTGGGGATCTGCTGCATAAAAACATATGCTAGAATAGTTGGTTGTTCATTCTGCTGTGGCGACCCCTGATTAATAAAGGGACTAAGCTGAAAAGAAAATGAATGAATGAATAATAAAAACTGGGTGGCACTATGGCTCAGTGGTTAGCACAAGAAAGCCGCTGGGTCGAGTCCCGGCTGGGTCTGTTGGTGTTTCTGTGTGAAGTTTGCATGTTCTCCCCGTGTTGGAATGGGTTTCCTTTGGGTGCTCCCGTTTTAAATTGGCCGTAGTGTATTAGAGTGAATAAGTGTGTATGGGCGTTTCCCAGTACTGGATTGTGGTTGGAAGGGAATCTGCTGCGCAAAACATATGGGAACCTCTGATAAGAGACTAGCCCAAAGGAAAATTAATGGAAACTGTAGATTTTTTATTAATTAATATGTTAACCTACCCAGAACAAAATAATGTCAACATAAAAGCATTACACACTTCTATACATGTGTGTTATTTATGATTATTCCATGGTCTGTTGAAATTCTTGGTTCTGATTGGCTGGAGGCTGTGCATTAAAATTGTTTATTACATAGGTGGCTCCTATCAGTTTTAATCTAAATTTAAAATAAATGTGCTTCTCTTAAACTTTAGTAGTAACCAAAGCAACTTGTAGGGATGTCAAAAGTATCGAGTTCGGTACCAATCAATAGTGAAACTATACAAAAGTCTATTTCTCGCTAACATTTGAGCAATGTTAAGCATGAACTTAAAGTTCACCTCTAGTTGATACAACCAATCCTGACACCGCCTTATGCTGATTGGTTTCTCAAAAGCAACTTGGTCCCGGTCTGAGCCAATCAGATCACTCCAGCTCAGAATATATTTTGTGACTGCCAGCAGTTTGTCAGTCTTTGTTGGCTCTATTTGTTATTGGTTTCTGTGCTTGTTTGCTTGTTCAATTCTATGACTATATCACAACAAAACTGAACAAAATGGGGATATATTGTGTGTCATGTCTACCTGAGTAATCATTCATTCCCTTTCCTCATGAATCACTACAAAGGTTTGGTAGAAAGATTGGTAGGTAAGTAAATAGGGCACGTGACATACATTTCAACACATAGGAGTTCAACTGTCTAGAGATACACTAGGAAAGGGGGTGAGTGCCAACCCATGTATTTTTGGTTAGTGGATAGTAAGTGTAGCTTAGGTAAGACGTCTTGTACATTGAAGATTTATTTTTCACATTTTTGTTCATTAGACTAGATTAGAGCGCATTTGATATTAGTAAGATTGTTTGGTTTTGACTATTTCTTTGCTTTAGCGCCGCCCATAGCCAGTTTTTCTAATTAATGTTTTGGTTTTGATTTGTAAATAGCTCACTCACTGCTTCACTCAATGTGCAACCCCACTCTCCAAGACTGTCCAGGGGTTGTAACAGTTCATTGATGATTTTCCTTCGGCTTAGTCCCTGATTATCAGGGGTCACCACAGCGGAATGAACCACTAACTATTCCGGCATATGTTTTATGCAGTGGATGCCCTTCCAGTTGCAAACCAGTACAGGGAAACATGCATACACTTTCATGCACATACACTACGGCCAATATTTGTTTATCCAATTCACCAATAGCGCATGTCTTTAGACTGTGGGGGAAACCTGAGCACCTGGAGGAAACCCACGTCAACGCATAAGAACATGCAAACTCCACACAAATGCCAACTGACCCAGCTGGGACTTGAACCAGGAAACTTCTTGCTGTGAGGCGACAGTGCTAACCACCGTATAACAGTAAACTTTAAATCTGTATATTTTGAGGTGAATTACCTGAAAAAAACTATGTATGAAGAGAACTTCATAAAATATTAAGACTTCCAATACTCACCAATGACTGCAAGAGTGAATCTTTTTACACGGGCTCCCGTGTTTCTATTCTTGATAATTAGTTGATAACCACCAGCATGTTCAGGTCTGATGTTCCTGATGGTCAGAGATCCAGTCTTCTCATCCAGGCTTTGTGTGTTCTTGAATCTCCCACCAGGACCATCAGATAAAAAGATCTTTTGTCCGTCTTTGATTTCAGCTATGGGAGACTCATCAGTTTTAAACCTCCATTCTATCTGATCATCGGTGTGAATTCCAGCAGGACTCTTCAGAACAGCTGTATCTCCCACCATGACGGTCACTTTCTCCTCTTCGTGTCACAGAAACAGAGGAATTAAGACAAAACAGGTGAGTCAGCAAAGCTTCATTGGGCACAAAGAGACAGGAATGTTTTGTAAATGTGAGAGTAAGAACAAGCTGTAGAGGTCAATAGAGATAAAAACAAATGTTAACTTTATAATTAAAGTTTTTGGACAATCTTCATTTCCCACATCTTTATTCTTTGAATAATTGAGAGTTTGAACTGCTTCTACAGTAGCATCACACACATATTCACACAGGTGAAAAAAAATTGACAAAGTGGAACATAAAAACCCTACTGCCTACTAGTGTTTCTAAAGTGCTATTACAGAGCCACAAAGACAACACAAAAATATAAATGCTCACAACAGTGTGTGCGCTATGTGCAAGGAATAGGCCATGGGGTACAGCAATCACTCGATGCAGGAGTATACATCAGGCTTAAGAAAGACCCATCAGGAGAGGCTTTATTAAATAAGCCTCCGATAGATCGGTAAAAGCTGTTTGATGGAGAGAATGGGTTTCGTTTGATTGGATGACACAATTATCTACCTTTTTAAATTTAATACAACACAGAACTGTAAGAAATATCATAATAGCATTGTGACGGTCGTAAGGTTTTGTTAACCATTGTTTACTAGATGGAGGTGTTCCATGATCTGGTATTTTTCTGGAGTTTTGAACAGGTGCGGTGTTTTGCCGTGATTGACGTTTGGACCAGGTGTAGAGTGTTACCTGTGATGTGCTTTTGGATAAAAACCAAGAGAACAGGACTGCGGGTGTTCATCCTTCCCTCTTCAGTTTTGGAGATTTTTTTATTTTCTTTTCTTTATATTCTTTGTATCATTTCACTAAATTTTTTGATTAAATATATTTCAGTTGATTTAATTTTCTGGTTTGGATCTTTATTTGGTTTTGTTGCTACTTTCTTGAGCCAGGAGGTTGTAACAAGCATCAATATTTGCAATTGTACTGTCGCAGGATCTGCTATGTTGAGTGTGTTTTAAGGTTGACGACAAGCCACTTTCATTTGTGGAGTCATTTCAAAGTTTAATCACAATATTTAATCAAAGATTATTTGTATTTTTTAATTATACGATGAAGACTATAAGGTTTTATTTTATTTAAAAACTATGACTCTCTAGAAAACCATAAACACTATTTATTTTTCATTTGTATCTTTGCTCTGTTGTATTCATGTAGTTTGTTCTATATATTTTATGCAGATCCACTCCACCAACAAAATCACCATGGAGGAGTAGGTATCCATATGATGAGCGCTCCTGTATGGACTGGCATATTATGCTTTCTGTGATTTGTACATTGTGATATATGCAGTAATTGCTGTAATCTTATAGTGTACCCTAAATAATCTGAATTTTACAAACATATGTTGACATTGTCTAAGTATATCTATGTTTTGACTAACCAGAATCATTCTACCTAAGGGCCAGGAGGCACCAAGCCGACACCAAACAACTGGCACCAACAGAACACAACTGTGTTGTAGCCTCGCACTGGATCACATGTGGACCAGAAAGCTACATGTGAATACGCCAAATGAAAGAAGGCCAACTGAAACAACATCTGCGTTCTGTACCTACACAAGAGGAAGTGTCTTTCCACCCATCGGGGGCCAGTGTCTGTGTTTCGTTCCACAAAGGGAACCAAACTTCCTGAGTGCACAGACCAGGTGTAAACAAAGCCACACACACACAGCTTGATCCACGCTGGCATTTCTCCTCTTTGGTTTTAGGTTTTGAAAAGAGAAAAAAAATTCCACCACCCAGTCCAAACTTTAGGAATATCGGGTGTCAGATTTGCACAATCCATATGCATAGCATTTTGGCCTGTTTCCCTCGCTCGAAAGCTTGACAGAGCCCTGCTCGTAGCTGCGGTTTTCAAGCCACAATTGGTGGGTGGGGGTTTTAGGGTGTGGCTTAGCGAAGGGTCAATTATAATAACACTAAAGATTTTATAGTTATGCACAACAAACTGCATGGTTTCCGCTACATTCATTCTTCCATGGCAGGCCGCCACACCAAAATTCATTCCCGCCATGGCTATTTAAAGCTTCTAATTCAAAAACTTCAGTCGTTGTTTTTTTTTTTTTTTAATTAGCAGGTCATAATCGCACCAAAACATATTAAAAGTTAAGTGAATTATTACAGAGCAAACTTTTCTGTAATTGTAGTCGTGCTTTGCGTAATTTGTTTAACCCTTTAAGGTGACATGCTGACTGAAAGGTATGCGATGTGTGAGGCCAGCAAACACGACATAGTTTTCAGTATGATGAACAAAGTTTCCATAATTATACTATATAGATAAAGGTGTGGTCTGTGGTTCCGCATACAAAGACTTTATCTTGCTGGGGTTTATTGCCGTTTCACTTTACTCCAGGACGCATTAATGATGCTCTGTAGCTCTATTGGAGACATTCAGAAATGTTCCTAGCAAATCTAATAAATGTTGGAGACATCCTCATTACATAAACGCACTAAATCGCACTTCAGCAGTGTTTATTTGAGAGCGCACAGGAAGACTTCTGCTTGAGTAGCATACATTGACGGGTGCAAGAAGTTTTGTGCACGAACAGAGAAAATCGGCACGCAAGCACAGATTCACATGCTCGTATTACAAGAATGTTATCTCGATTTGTAATACTGCGCTCACGACATTTGTCATTGAAATAACACCATAGGTAGTTTATGGATCTGTGTAAAAAGCCTGCCACATTAGCTGGAAAGAATCCTAGAGGAAACACTGAACTATCTCGGTATTAGTTTGCAAAACATTTCCAGCAAGAATCAAATAGTGTCTGCAGTGGACAATCATTAAATTTATGAAGACGGAAATGATTTGTAGCGTAACGGGAGTCTGTACATTTTAAATAGATTTACCTTAAGAAAAAAAAATGTATGAGAAGAACTTAAAGATTTTAAAAACTCACCAATGACTTTAACAATGAATCTTCTATCATGGTGCTTGGTGCTTCTATTCTTGATAATTAAATAATAACCCCCAGCATGTTCATTTCTGATGTTTTTGATGATCAAAGATCCAGTCTTCTCATCCAGGTTGAGCGTGGTTCTGAATACCCCACCAGGACCATCAGATGGAAAGATCTTATGTCCATCTTTGATTTCAGCTATGGGAGACTCTTCGGTGTTAAACCTCCATTCTATCTGATCATTGGTCTGTATTTCTGTGCCACTGTGTAAAACAGCTGTCCTTCCCTCCATGACTGTCACTTTCTCCTCTTCATTTCACAAAAACAGAAATAAAGGGCAAATAACAGGCAAGTCAGCAAAACTTCTTTGGACAGAAATATTTTGTAAATGTGAAAGCAAGAACAAACTAAAGAGGTCAATATGAGATGTTCATAACTCTAATATATTACAACAAAACAATGTTAACCTAAATGCAGCATTTTTCTATACGTGTGCATTTTATATAAATAATCTTCCCAGTAAAATTCCTGTGCTGCTTTATATTAGCATTCATGTTCACTATAATATTGAATAAAGCGATCAAAGAATAAAAAACTGTAAATGACAATTCCATTAACAAACTAGGGTAGACAACATTTTAAGGGGATCAAAAGCCTTTATCAAAGTTGTCCTAAACAATATCTCTTCTCCTCTCAATTAACTTCAACAAAACAGTACTATTAATATTCAGTTTTATTTCATCTCAGTCAGAATGCCATATTATGAGAGAAGAAGCCTCGCTAAGACACTATCAATTTAACCACATCTGCTCACAATCAGTCTACAAATACGGCTGAAGAGAGCCTAGTCCTCCCTTTTTAGCCTCCAAGACATTGTAAGAGCTGTTTGATGGAGAGAAATTGGTTTGTCCATGTTTGGTTGTTATTGCAGAGCAACATAGACAGAATGCAGAAGTATAAAAAAGAAAATGTTGGTCACATGGAAAATAATCCCTTGACAAAAAAAGTATAAATAAGGTTTAACACAAACATACAGTCGTTAATCTGTCGCAATCGTCATTCTTCATTCATACTGAATACTTACTACTAGTTATGGGTCGGTATAAAACCGTACTCACACAATGTACAGTTGCCTCGAACGGGGCCAAAGCACGCTTGTCCCCCCTCCCGTCTTCCCTGATGGCCCGCACTCACACCATATCGGGCCTCAGCATGCTTATGTCATCGCTGCTGCGCTGTTCAGTGAGAAGCGCTCTCACTCAGCAGCACAGAGGAGATTTCTCTAGTTATATCGTATCAGTCGTTTGATATGCAGTGACATGCAGTCAAATATTTCGCCAAACAGTCCTTAGGGATGCGGTGACACGCAGTCAGATATTTCGCTGAACAGATCCGCCACTTTTGCAGCTCATAAACAATCATAATGTTCTCGTGCTGCAGGAATGAGGAGGTCTGCTGAAGGTGCAGCTGTCGTGCAGTGAGGAGTTTGCGTCTTTAATAAACTACGGCAGTTTGCGTTCACTGAACAGTAAGAAAGATTGATAAATCCATATGAAACGGCCCCGTAAAAGTCACGTCTCGCTTTCAGTTTCGGGCTTTGGAGTGTTTTGCACTCACACACAAGCGTACTGCGCCAAAGACCAAGTGAACCGCGCTCAGGCCCACCTCTTCCAACCAGGCCAGTGCCGGCCAAGTGAACCGTGCTTGAGCCCGATTCAGCGCACTCACACTTCTCAAACGATCCGGGAAACAGGCCTGGGCACGGTACGGATGACATAGTGTGAGTAGGCCCTAAGATTCTGACGGTATTATAACCTTGGATAAAAATTTTACGGTTTTGCTATATTGTGATTACTACTCTAAAACATATTCTTTTTAAATGTCTGAGTAAAAAAAACTAAAACTTTTGTCCTCTTTGAAAACAATATATTTTATTTTGCTAAACATTTAAAATATTTTGGAGCAGTAAACATATCTGGCTGAATAATTCAAACGAATTAAAGACTTCTGCTGTCTTCATTTGTTTTAAAAACACAGATTTCTTTACAGTTTAAAACAGCATCTTTGGAGATCTTTCCTGCTGATCTTTTCTCAAAAAAATCTGGATCTAAATTATGCAATAAAAAATAAACAAATTATAATCCATATTGAATCAGAATTGATCAATATGTTTCTGATTGTGTTCTTCCTGGAATTGAAGCAGCTGTCGGTGGACATGTCAAACTAGCAATCAAAGACCACAAATTTTAGCCTAGGATTGAGGAAATCTTTCAGGGTTTTCCAAATTTGTCTCAGACAACCAAATCATGTTGAAAATTGCAGTGTGAGCAGGACTTAAGCAAGGCTCATTGACCCATAATGTGGAGTGTTGACTTAATTCACACATCCAGGTTACCAGTGTAACCCTTTGCTTAAATGAATGCTAATCTGTGTTCATTTTCAAGCACAAACAACTCACCTTTAATTATAATACAGAAGATCTTTATTTGGGTTCTTCTTCTGCTGCTGATCTTCACTTTAAAATCTCCACTGTGTTCAATAGTGATATTCTTGATGGTCAGAGCTCCAGTCTTCTTGTCCACCTGCAGTCTATCTCTGAATCTCTCATCAGGATATGTTATCTCTCTGGTCTCTCCTTTTCCCATTTTTGCGATCAGACACTTTT
Source organism: Danio rerio (assembly GCF_049306965.1). Classification (NCBI taxonomy): domain Eukaryota; kingdom Metazoa; phylum Chordata; class Actinopteri; order Cypriniformes; family Danionidae; genus Danio; species Danio rerio. The sequence goes on from NC_133197.1 coordinate 8,046,285, forward strand.
GATCTCCAAACATCCACTGTATCTTATCGTCTATCTGTATTTCAGTATCAGGCTCAAGAGGGACAGATTCTCCTTGCTGCACATATTTCATCTCCTCTTCATTTGTGACCGCAAAAAAAAAAAATTGAAAAAAAAAATATAATAAAAAGAACAAAGAAAGAAAATGTTAGCATTAGATTACTCTGTTTTGAGTGATAAAAGAGGGTGATAAATACTACTAGAAACAAAGAAAAGAACTAACACCAAATCTATTATTATGCATTTTTAAATTAAAACTTAATGAGAGATCTCTACAAAGCCATTGTTATCAAAGTTTAGTTCACTTACAGAATCAAAATACTCCTGTTATAAAAGACGATCATTTCCTTTCATCATCAGTCAAACAGAAAAAAAAAGTTTACATGTTTCAGTGGTTTAAACTTCCTAACAAAACAATCATTTTCTTTAAAAATAAATAAAAAAACAACTTATGTATAACCATCAAAGTTTGCGTCCCAGAGCTAATGTCAAACAAGTTTTTGTTTTTAAAAAGAAAATGAATTTTTTTTTAAAGAAAATGAGACATTGTTTCCCTGTGTAAGACTCTTTAAAACTGTATATTTTATTAGTTTAAACCAACCATAGAAGTCCATTAAATGGTGAAATATTTACTCAAAAACCTTCTTTTCCTTTTGATTTAAGAAAGAAAGAAAGAAAGAAAGAAAGGATAATCTTGGATAAGGCTTTCATTCTGAAAGTGAACTACTCCTTTCTTTTAATTTTCCTACTACATTACACTAAAATGGCCAACACTTCAAATGCATGATGTAGCTGACATCAACAGGTCAGTCATGATTTTTTATATATATTCCTTTCTGTGTTTTTTTTTTCATTTAATCTGTGAGAGTTGACAATAAATGCTACGGCGGTCTCTCAATATGCGATCCTCAGCGATCTTGCGTGTTCTCGTGTAACGTCATCATCAACCGCCAAAGTTCAGTTCCAATACTCAAGACTGTATAAGAACAGAGGACGCGTGAGACTTCCCAAATGTGTTTTTGATAAAGAGGACACATCGATGCAAACTTGAGCACCGAACTCACTCGAGAAGTCCCAGAAGTCATTGCGACTGGGGTGGGAAGCATTTTATATAGATTTCTGATTAAAGTTCAGGGATAGAACCTATTTATCTCAGAAGTTTCCCTAAATGAGATGGTGAATATAAACATCAGCATGAAAATCTTGATAAAGGAGTAAACACATTAAGGGTGTTTATTTGCTGAAATTTGTATTAAAATGTTTTATTTATATTGTGAAATGTATATTTATAATGTTTTTATGCACAGTATATATTTTGAAAAGGGAAAAAAACAATAAGTCGTTGTATGAATGCTGTAATGTTTAAATTTTCCATTAAAAACGTGTGAAGGTCATGTCACCATTAGAAAGAACGCAGCATCTCATTTCTCACAGGATGCGTTGTCTGTCCTCGCGGTCTACTGAGTTCGTTCTCTCGAGTTGACCTGGCAAGACGACTCTTCACAAAAATGCAAGTCTGTTCTCTGCGTTCTTGGAATTGAGAAACAGCCAATGACAAACATTGGCTTTTTTTCTTCAACATGAAAAAAAAACATTGTTTCATAGATTTTAAAATAAAAGTATGATATGTTGTCATGATCGCAAGGAAAATTAATTTAAGCTTACTTTTAGAATCATGATCTCACAAAATCACTGCCAATAATCTTAAACATGTGAATGCTAAAAGCACAAGTGTCTCAATACAAATAAATATTATGTGACAATAAAAATATTCTTCTTTTACACTCTACCGCGCCACAAAATAAGTCATTTTTTCTCTCGTTTGATCAAGGGTAATACTTACTCCTATCTTTCTGTAGTTTAGAGATCTTGCGGCGATGACAATAAAAACCGAATCCAGCTGCAGCTGCAAACAGCAGCAGCAGAACAACAATAAAAACCGTTACATCAGCTGGAGATAGACCTACATCTGGAACAATAAAGACATACAGTCAACATAGACAGTCAGATCTATAAAAACATTATACGCATCAGCTCTATATAACTCGATAAAGATCTGATACTATACTGATCAAGACAGTAATTATGAATAGTCTAATCTAAAACACACACTACAAACAGAGCAGTCCGATCTAAAACAAACAATACAGAGCTGTTAAAGGTACTATACTGATAAAGGGAGACTGAGTGTTATATTCAAAATAGGTATGACTTAAGTCTTTCATATCAGATTATCTGAACTATTCACAGTCATCTGATAATGATTACTCACCGCTGACTGAAACAATAAATCTCTTGAATGATGTCTGTTCGTTGCTGCTGATCTTTACTGTGTAAAGTCCAGCATCTATCTCTTTCGTGTTCTTGATGGTCAGGGATCCTGTCTGGTCAACCAGCTCCAATCTGTGTCTGAATCTCTCATCAGTATTATAATATGGTGAACCCTTGGTCTCTTTATCTTCTTTAGCCAGGAGTTTTCCTTCATCTCCAAACCTCCACACTATCAGCTCATCTCCGTGTAATTCAGCAACACTAGTGTGAAGAGTGAAAGGATTTCCCTTCTTCACTGATATACTCTTCATTTCAGCTTTGTAAGTTTCAAAAACAGGTGGAACCTCTGCAAGAAAATTATTAACAAGGCTAGATTAAACACCAAAGTATAAAGATTTACAACAATTTGTTTATTTTAGATTTATTACATACACTTCAAACTGTAAAACTATTCAGGTTTATCTTATATTTTTGGTTGGGCTTAGTTAAAGAGCAGGTCATATGTGTTTTTGAAAAAAATCTTATTAGCACTTTGTAATGTAGCACTCTTTCAATGGAAAAGTTTTTAATAATAAAACAAAGTGTATGATAGAAATATTGTCTCTTAAAAAAAAAAAAGTCAGCTCAGAATCACATTTTCATTTTACATCAATCACTTAGAAACGGGCATTTCATTTAATACATGGAATACATATGAAAAGACCAATCAAAACAGACTTGGTCAGCTTACCAATAAGAGAGGAGTTGGATTATAAAAGGGAGAGGTTTATATAATTCAAACTAAATAATTGCACAATTATTCCAATATTGTGCAAATTTTTTAAACTATTACAATGTATTCTGACCTTAGATGCTTTTAAATATTGCATTTTAAAATAAATTAAAATGACCTAGGGCCTCATTTACGAAGACTTGCTTTGAAATCATCCTAAAACATTGTGTACGCACAAAAAAATCAGATGTATGAAACACTGCGTAGGCAGAACCACACGCATATTCTCTTTGTACATCTGAATGAACGTGAAACTGAGCGCAACATGCACGAGCGCAAACCCCCTCCCTGCCTCCTCCCCCGTATGAATATGCAAATGACTCTACTTTGGCAAAATCAAACGAAAAAACAATGGCAAAAGCAAGCAAAAAGAGAAACTTTGAACAGAATGTGATTTGGAGGTGCTGCTTTCGGAGGTAGACCGGAGAAAAATGGTGTTATTTGCAAGTTTGTCTTCCTGGACATAATAACAAATGAAAAAAATAGGGTGGGAGAGTTTAGCTGATGTAGTTAACACAGTTGGGTCTAAACATCACACTGAGTGGATTTAAAAAGAAATAGTGTGATGTAAAGGTGTAAAATTCCATAGTATCTTCAACAGCATGAGTGGAGTAGCTCGTAAAATGCATGGCAAAATTTTTTTTACACATTTGAGCATGATCTCGGTTCGAATGCAGCACCTGATGAAGACGTTCTTTTTTTTCCCCCGCCACATATCAGATTTTGGCTACTCTTCATCACAAGGAAGACATGTAGGAATCATTAATAAGTGTGTGCATCATATTTTATTTGCACATTTATTGAACGGAAATGTTTCTGATTCACGTCTACAAATTCGTCTTCAGGTGGCACCTTTATAGCAATGTGCGTGCAGTCGTCGCTCTGATTACATTAGGCAAACCGGCGGCCGCTGCAAATTGCGCTTTAATGTTTGGCTAGTCAACTGCAGGGTATGGAAGTTTGCGTGGACCAACGCACATTGTCACGTTCAATTCATTGTTAGTTAATCCAACAAGAGTGTGAAATCTGCCGTACGCAATGTTTTTGTATGTACGCTGCGTGGATACATGAGGCCCCTGCTCTTTAAAGGGTCACAAACCAACCAACCTTTTAGTTAAAGCCTACCTCTGATTTTTTTATTTGTTGAACAAGTTAAATGAGTGTGTAAAGCTGTGAAAAGCAGATACAGAAGTTGGCATGATGAAGAAAAGCAAGAAAGAGAAGAGCGAGCAACCATCATATTTCAGTAGCCAATACTGCTTCTGACTTTGAGGTTAACTCGCAAGAAAATATGTTTCAAGAGAGCTTGTTTAAAATATAGACACACATACCTGCATTGAAGGGACATAAAAGTCCTTGAGCACTGAAGTGCTTGAAAGTCATGTGTGTCAGTATTTGAATGCCGTGTCAATCTGTTGATGGATCCTCTGATTAATGCAGCTTTCAAACGATTCAGTGTCATTGTATTGCTCTTGTAAACCGGTGATCATTAGGCTGTGATGTTTTTTTCTGAATATTACTCACGTGATCACCAGCAGCTCAAACAAAAACAGCAGGACTGTGAAATTTGAAAAATTAAATTTTTTAACTGTTAAACACATTGCAACTCCAAGATCAGAAAAAGTTGGGACAGTTTGGAAAACGCAAAGAAAGTAGTGATTTCTAAATTTACTTTGACTTGAATTTCAATGCAGACAATACCACAAAAATTATTTAATGTGTTCCCCATTCTTTATTTATTTTTTTTATTAAATTGACCACGTATTTTGATTTTGGTGCTTGAAACACATTTCAAAAAAGTTGGAACCGTAAAGCATTTATCACTTTGTAATGTTGCCATTTCTTTTTGCAACACTTAAACAACGTTTAGGGACTAAAGTCACCAAGTGAGGAAGTGTTTCAGGTGTAATTTTGTCCCATTCTTCCTGCAAACAAGTCTTGGGCAAAATATTCTTTATTGGAGAGAGGTCAGGACTGCAGAGAGGCCAGTCAAACAGCTGTATCCTCTTCCTCCGCAGCCAGGGCTTTGTAATGTTTGCAGAATGTGATTTTGCATTGTCTTGTTGAAATATGCATGGGTATCTCTGAAAAAAATAAGGCAGCATAATGTGCTCCAAACTCTCTATGTACTTTTCAGCATTGAGGTGCCATCGCAGAAGTGCGAGGACACTGACACAACCCCATACCATGACAGACTCTGGCTTTTGGACTTGTTGCTGGTAACAACCTGTATGATCATTTTCTTATTTGGTTGGGAGCACACAGCAGGATGTAACTATGTATTGTGGTACTTGACAAAGGTTTGCCAAAGTAGTCCAGAGCCCATGGGGTGACATTGCTTATAGATGAATAAGGATTCTCGATGCAGTGATGTCTGAGGGATCAGAGATGTCTTCCTCTCTTTCTTTGATGTTCTTTGAACATAATTTTTTAACTTTTGTATAATTTTCTCACATATTTGTTGGCAAACTGGCGATCCTCGACCGATCTTTCCTTCTAAAGAACTAGACCTTTCTTGGATATTGCTTTCGGACCAAATCATAATTACAATTACCTGTTGACATCATCTGTTTCAAATCACATCATTATTTAACCAGTTTACCTGATTACTAGCCCTAAACTGATCCTGTCACAACTTTTTTGGAAAGTGTTGCAGGTCTGAATGACAGGAAAGGATGTATATTTATTTACAAATGAAATGAAGTTCACCAGACAAAACATGACATATTTTAAATATTACAAAATATTTGTATTACAAAAATAAAAAAATAAAAAATAAATAAATAAATAAAAATTACTAACGCTTTGCTTCTTAGACTTTACAACCTGAAACTTGCCTACAGCACTTATTCATTGTTGCTCTTATAGTTGTGTAAATTGCTTCCTTGTCCTTATTTGTAAGTCGCTTTGAATAAAAGCATCTGCTAAATGATTAAATGTAAATGTAAAGTAAATTTGGCAATCACTACTTTCTTTTTTTATTTGCGTTTTCCATACTGTCCCAATATGGTGAGGGGAGCTTGAGGAGTGGTGGGTTGTATAAGCATTATATGCAAGCTGAATTCAATTAAATTCAAATGTACATTTATAGAACTTTTCATTGTTCCAAAGCAGCTTTTAAAAACGTGCATTTTAATACATTACAATCAAAAGCAAAAGTACTAAAAACACAAAGTGGAAAAATAAAAACATTTAGGAATTTCCTCACCATAAACAGTAACGGGGAAGTTTCTTTTTAAGCTCCCTCCACGGTGGTCGATCTGTACTTTATAAAGTCCAGAATGTTTGGTTCTCATGTTAATGAGGGTCAGAAATCCAGTCTGATTCAGCTTCAGTCTGCCTTTGAATAGCTCATTCATTTCAGGATAAGAGATCTCATTCCCATCCATTTCAGCAATGGTGGAACCTTTGACTCCAAACTTCCAATGTACCAGAATAATCCCCTTTATATCCCGATCAGGGTTTAAAGTGACAGAATCTCCCTCCATCACTGATACTGCCTTCACTTCATGAGCACCAAACACTGCAACACAAAATGAAGAAACATTTAGATATGATATAAAGTACAATGACAATGTATAAAATGTGCAGTGACATAAAATTAAACCCTACACAGAAAGTATATTAGTACCTCAAGTGTACATATTGTCAGGTGCCATTAAAAAATATTAAATTGTGTTTAAAAAGGAGAAAAATCTAATTCTTCATTTAAACCTGAAATTGAGTTGTCTGAAAAGTGTAACTCCAGAAAGATGCCTTTTCAGCACTTCATCTTATACAATTGGAGCTCTTCTATCTACGGTAAATACAATAGATGGAATTTTGTGACAAACATCCCTGAAGATTACTCATCAAGATTTCACAATTATTCCTTACACTTTCCTTTATGTTATTTGCCTCTAAAATGTATTGGGTAACAAAATAAACACTTTTAAGATGGATCAAAAATAGTTGTATTTAAATATGAATGAAAAACCTTCAAGAAGGTCGCTGGGTCGAGCCTCGGCTCAGTTGGTGTTCCTGTGTGGAGTTTGCATGTTCCCCCTGCGTTCGCGTGGGTTTCCTCCGGGTGCTCCGGTTTCCCCCACAGTCCAAAGACATGCGGTACAGGTGAATTGGGTAGGCTTAATTGTCCGTGGTGTGTGTGTGTGTGTGTGTGTGAATGTGTGTGTGGATGTTCCCAGAGATGGGTTGCAGCTGGAAGGGCATGCGCTGCGTAAAAACTTGCTGGATAAGTTGGTGGTTCATTCCGCTGTGGCGATCCGGATTAATAAAGGGACTAAGCTGACAAGAAAATGAATGAATGAATGAATGAATGAATGAATGAATGAATGAAAAACCTTCAACCTGACAAAATCTAAATTACGTGATTTATAAATTGTCCCCTCCACACAATAGTTAATAAAAAAATTAACAAGTAAATAAATAAATAAATAAATACCATGAGAGCACTTCATCTTCATTGTTGGACACTTATCTTTATATAGTGATATTCATTTTAAATTATTTTTTCCCCCCTCCATGACATGTCAGAAACCTTTTTTATAAATTATATTTTGTTATATTTTGTCACACCAATTTTAGAGTGGTTCCTAAAACCATTGTTAAATGTTATCATTAACATGTGCTGGTCATAGGCTTCGCAGGGGGCTACAGTCACATGATCTTGAATGGGGTCCTTTAACTAATTCAAGTTTTCACTGGAATTGCCCAATTTAAAATTTGCATAGAGATCTGTTTGCAATTTAAATCAATTCCCCCCCACAACAATAATGGAATCGATAATTAAATATATATGTATATATATATATATATATATATATATATATATATATATATATATGTATATATATATATATTTTTTTTTTTTTTTCTTCAGCTCAGTCCCTTTATTAATCAGTGGTCGCCACAGCGGAATGAACCACGAACTCATCCAACGTGTTTTACGCAGCAGATGCCCTTCCAGCCGCAACCCAGCACTGGTAAACGGCCATACACACTCTTGCATTCACACTCGCACATACACTACGGCAAATTTAGCTTATTTAATTAACCTCTAGCGCATTTCTTTGAGCTGTGGGGGAAACAGAAGCACCGGGAGGAAACCCACGCAAACACGGGGGAATGCAAACTCCACACAGAAATGCCAACTGACCCAGCCGGGGCTTAAACCAGACACCTTGATGTGAGGCGACAGCGCTATTTACTGCACCGTGTTGCTCGTGATAAAACATGTTAAACGATGTATTGACAAAGCAGTTTCTATGATAAAAAGGTCCATGGAAAACAAACAAACAAATAAATAACCAGTTAATGCATTATAATAATTGATGTCAATACTGATTATTCATGTTTAAACGTGTGACAGTGAAAATGCAAAGTCACGTCAACAACCCAACCCATATACAAATCCACATACAAGTCAACCCGAATATATGTGCATAGTTAAAGGCAAAACAAGCAACCGTTGTTGTACGCATAGTTTGTTTATAAAACTGGTCTTTTGCCACATTGTGATAACTGTAATTACAATTGTATTTACAATTGTAATACAAAACCGAAAGTAAACAGAAATTTCGCACTTACTGCATAGTAGTAAAATGGGAAAGAAAGTGCAAGTCCTCTTCATAATGCTGAAGATTCCAGAAAAGCTAATTCGATGAATCCTGTTCATTTTTAACTGTGGTTTCTGAATCACACCCACGCGGCTGACAGCGGCAAGTGAAAACAACTCCCAAAACAATAATTAAAGCTACTGCTACTGACGAATTATATGCTACTATAGAACAACAATTACGATTTCAAACATGATGTACCATAAAAAAAAGTCTAAAAAACTTTTCTTTCTTTTACGTTCTTCATTCTCCTTGTTTTAACTTCTTCTTCTTTGGGTTGATTGGCGAGTCGCGATCGCCACCGCCTGTGCTGGAGTGTGAAGTAGTCAAGTAGTTTCAGGGTCAGACAAGGCATGATTTATATGAAGAGTTCAGACGCACAAACCTCTAAGTGCCATCTGCAATTTCCATAGAAAATGATTTTTTTTTCTCAACCTCCTTTGTTTGTATATTTCACTTTAAAGAACAGGAAAAGGACTTATTCTTTGCCACAAAAGTGATATTACTGAACATACAGACAGGCGCCTATAAAAATGCTCATTTTAGAGGAAAATTTCTGATGATATTTAGAGGTTTTGTATGTAAACTCTTTATTTCCTCTTCTTAACATCACAGTTTTTTTTAATTAATTTTAAAACAGTTTAAATGGTTTTACCTTATCTTAATTTTGTATTTAATATAATTCTTATTGTATATTCTTTGTATCCCATATTATATAGTTATTTTACTAGTACATTCCTTTCCTGTGTCCCATTTTCATAATTCCTACTAAAGAAATAGTTGTTTACCTTGCATAATACTTTGTATGCTATATAAAGGCCTTATTCAATTTTGATAACAGGTTAGGCTTGTCACTTTCCCCTACCTTATTTTTCCCACTAAAGTCATCAATGAAATGCATGATTATCAACATTTACAATGTTACAAAAATGTTTAACATTCTTTACTCACATATTGCCCACAATGTTTCTTTAATTTGTGTTATCCAATCATTTAACAAGCTTGTAACATCATATACAACACATTAAAGGGCACCTATGGTGAAAAATCTACTTTTCAAGCTGTTTGGACAGACATGTGTGTAGGTATAGTGTATAGACCGTCATATTGAGGTGATATAAACACACTCATTCCTTTTTTTTTTCAATTTAACAACATAAAAACAGTGACCCAATTGGAGCTGTTCTTAGATCGACTGCAACTTGACGTAGGAGTGCGGTCCCCCTGCTCACCAGTATTGATTGACAGCCGTGCTTCACGATCATATCCTCAGTTTCTTGTTTCACGTCCGCCATTTTCAGCGTGAGTCAAAGCGATGTCACTAAAGGAACACCCTTGCTCTATTTTTAGATGTAAGGCTCATTGTGCTCAACACAAGGTCAACATTCACCACATGATCACTGTATTCAGAATTATTGTTTGTAAGTTAGTTTGTTTGTAGTTAGGTTTGCAAATGTGTACTTTTCATTGCGTCTACAGAAGCTCCCTGTGATCTTAACTAGGTGCAGCTGGAAAGTGCGAGCGGCGCCCAGTCATGATTCGGGACACTTCATATTTCTGCTGTGCCACAGAGCTCCATCTGAATAGTTTCATATTAAATAACATCCGAATGTGCGTGTCTGCTGTTCCCTGTCTCTGAGTAGCACATCTGGTGCCTCAGTCAAAGTTAATTCAGAGTGGGTGGTTATTAGTCTTGGTGTACAAGCTCGGAACTTTAAACTAGCAGCTGTAACAGTTGGCTGTAAAACTATACAAAGACACATGATTTTGTAGTCTCTGCTTGGTCTGTGTCCGAGTCATACATGTACGGCTGAATGGTGGTCCTCTCTGGTTGCTTCTCTCTGTCTGCCTGTCTTTTGCCAAACACAAAGTTTTGACTTTTTGAGCGGGAAGTCAAAACTTATTTTTATGTGATGCAACACACCCCTAAAACAGCGAGCTGTGTAAACGCCCCCAACCAGGGCCCCTAAAACAACGTCTTTTACAAGAAAACAGCTGCTTTAGAACTTTAAATGTTCAACAGCCCTCAGTATTTTATGTCTTAACAATAAAAATGAAAAAAATAAAATAAGTGAGATTCGAACACGGGTCACCTTTTCATTGAGCAGGTGTATTATTCAATAATATTAATTATTCAAATTATTATATTCACTAAGGTGCTGCTGTTTGGGGTCGAATGATGATATTTACATCATCATTACCCTGTAGGCTGCATTTTGCTCACGGGGCTGCGAGAAAATAAAAAAAGAGCGGAGCTACGGCAAAATAATGAATAAAAAGAGAGAGGCTACCCTAGTAGCAAAGAATTCTGGCCCAGATTTGGCATAAAGCTGGCACAGCAGGCATTCATCCGGCACTGGCATACAGCATGTGGCCAAACATGGCCCGGGTTTGGCAGAGGTGGCACCGTCTTTAAGGCGGCACACAAGATTTGGGCCAGATGAAAAACGTAGTATTTGGCCCAGATTTAAAAATTTGATAAGTGGGCCATGTGATTTTGGCCAGTCTTGACCTACATTTAAAATACACTAAAAACATTTTTGAGTAAAGAAAAAGAATTCTACCAATCAGGTCACTTTGAGAAAAAGCGTGCCCATAGTATGCCTAAAGCTCATCACTCCATGGGTTTATCAATTTCATTGCAATCGTGACACTCCAACCTATCGGGCCCAGTTCAGGCCCAGTTATGAGTTATTAACTTGGCAGAGACTTGGCCCAGATATCGTCTGTGTTTGGCCCTTGTCTGGAAGCCAGATTTGGTCCAGTCATGTACCGTAATTCACTGCGGCATGTGGGCCAAGCAAAACTTGATTGTGTGGGCCAGAGCTGGGCCAAAGAAATTTTGCTATGTGGGTACGGTCAAATACATAAATAAATTTATGAAAAAACGGACCGGCCCATCGGGAATTCTCTCGGTCCTCCTGATTAGCCAATCCGGGCCTGCCCCCAACATCACACTTTTTAACACATTATAATAAAAACATCTGAACTGTGTGTTGAACTGAACCTAAACTGGCACACTCAGAAGAACCATAAAATTAATATTAAATCATAAAAAAGGGGTAAACGATGTGCCCTTTAAGATATTTGACAGATAAAACAGCTGATGTTGCATGTAAATAAATTAACAAAAACACAGATCTTTCTGTTCTGATTGAATAAATTGTTATAAAAAAATAATGCTTCCTGCTGGCCAATTACATTTAGTGTTCAAAGCTTGGCCACAAACACTGCTTTAACCAATGAGCATTAAGCTGTCATCAGCATGTGGATTTACAGCATAAAGGGAGCGTTTTCACATCTGCAGGAATATAGAAAGTTTCACTTAACCATTATTACAAACCAGCAGCGCAGTCTTTAGCTCTTCTATAACAAATAAGAGCTTTTTGAATTCCTTCAGCAAAAAATGGCAATACATATATTTGAGATGTTGCTATTATATGGTTCATTTTCATGGATATTGAATGGTGAGTATTTCTGTTATAATATTGTTCCTGTTCATCTTTTTTTATCCATTTATATCTTCTAATGACTTTAAATGACTTGATTTGCTTCAAAGTACAGACTTTAAGATTGAAATTTGTAAAGTGATGTACTGTTAGTTGCAAATTGTCTTAAATCTCCTAATTCTGAGCACCGTGTCTGTCTGTGTGTTTGTGCATGTGTTGATCAGGTGTGTGTGGTGTTGAAGTGAAGTCAGTGTCGGTCACTGAAGGAGATTCGGTCACTCTAGAATCTGAAATACAGAGCGATGATCTGATAATGTGGAGGTTTGGACCTGAAGAGGTTCTCTTAGCTAAAATCAGCAGAAAGAGGGAGACTTTTAATGCTCCTGATGGGAGATTCAGAGACAGACTGAAGCTGGATAATCAGACTGCATCTCTGACCATCACACACAGCAGAATCACAGACTCTGGACTTTATAAAGTGTACAGCCGCACTAAAGGAGAGACGCCACTCCACACATTCAGCCTTACTGTCTATGGTGAGTATGAGAATTAAGCGGTTTGACAATAATCACTATTGTAGTTACAGAGAATATTGTACAATTAAGTTACGTCACACAGGTTAATTTTTGCATTTGATATGTAATAGGTATATATCACTCAACTAACAAATAACACATCTAACTAAATTAGACTTATCTCATTTAATATTTTCCAGCTCGTCTGCCTGTTCCTGTCATCAGTAACTCTTCATCAGTGCAGTATTGCTCAGTAGTGTGTTCAGTGGTGAATGTGAGCGCTGTGAGTCTCTCTTGGTACAAATGAAGCAGTTTATTGTCCAGCATCAGTGTGTCTGATCTCAGCATCAGTCTCTCTCTACCTCTGGAGATTGACTGTCTGGATGATTCCTACAGCTGTGTGATCAACAACACCATCAGCAACCAGACCACACAACTCAACAATACTGATCTCTGTCAGCCATGTTCAGGTACTTCTCTTTCTTTTTCTCTTTATGTCAGTCTCTCTATATAAACAATAAATACAATTTGTATCTAATTTCTTCTTGTAAAAAGATTGTAACTGCTGTTGTGGTGCCACTGAAGCTGGGATTCGATTGGCTCTCTCTGCTGTTTTGTGTTTGGCTACCGTTGCTGTGCTCCTTAATGACATCAGACCCAGAAGACTTCACAAAAGAAGAGACAGAGCTGATTAATGTGTTAGTTCACCCAGAAATGAAAATTGTTATTAATTACATAGAAGAATTTATTTTGATGAAAGCTGGACACCTGTTACCATTGTTGTAGAAAAAAAATGTATAATTTGCATTGTAAACGTTTATATATCTGTTTTTTTTTTTTAATGTAATTTTTAATGTATTTTTCCTTTGAACTGCAACTCTCTAGCTATAGCCAGACAGGATATATATTTCTGCAAGCTGAGTTTCTGTTCTTGCTTAAAGATGTTCCTGTTCGATACCTTCATGCGATGTTCCTTTTTCATACTCTTAAGCTATCAAAATAACTTTGACACCTTTTAAGGAATTATTTACTCTTGACTTATAGCTATTGGTTGAAGAAGTTTTTTTCACATTTTGACAGACCTCAGTGTCTAAATAAGCTGTACTTTAAATAAAGGATTGGGCAGCTCTCTGTGAACTTCTCTTAACTGTTCTGAGGGCTCCTGAAGTCCTGAATAATTTACACAATACCATTGACATCTATACTATTTGTTTTTCCTATATGGATGTCAATGGTTACAGTTTTTCCACCTTTTTTTATTTCTCAAAATATTTTATTTTATGTGTTACACATAAAATGTTATTTCTTGCTTTAAGGCATTTATGTTAAGGTCTGAAACTGGTCATTCTGACCCACTTGAAAGTGATCAAGTCGCTATAGGAGAAAAAAAAATGTCAGGACCGACACAAGACATCCTATACTATATACTATAATACATACTTTATATTAAAATGTTTACTGCTTAATTTTTGGAGAAATCTTCCATTAACACATTTTAAAGTGATATAAAGACCCCATTTCTAATAAGTAGGGAAAGAAAGGTCAGGTCTGACAGAGGTAGTCCCATCTCTTACTGCACCATTTAAGCTAATGTGCAAGTAAAATGCCGTAAAAACCTCGTTTATGGGTAATTCTTTAACTACCGCCACTTTTATGTCCTTTGATCATATATCCAAAAATACGTATAATTTTGTTCAAATTCCTCTTTCTTTGTCAAACTAACTATAAAACCTACTTGCTCTACCTTTCTTTTATATTTTTTTATTTTATTCAACCCCCTTTTAGGTGTCAAAATCACTGTTTTCACCTTGTCGCTCACCGAAAGTTTTAAGCTTCAATAATAAAAATAACATTTTTAAATATTATTTATCTGCTAACTATTAATGTATCTTAATTAAGCACTAGTGAAATAATTAAAAAAATTTATAGTTTTTATTGTGAGACCATTATCAATATTATTTTTAGACAAAATATAGCCGTCGCAGTATCAGTCGTTTCCACTACGACACTGTAATGTTGCTTTAAAAAGTTTGCGTCGAAGATTATTTAGGTGGTTTCTATGAAAATGAATAGTGCTATCTGAAAAACATGTTCAAGATGGAGGGAATTAAAATTTTTATCAACAACACTTGAAGAAAAATCAAGGTAAATATTGCTTGATAAGGAAATACATTTATTCTACGTCATTTCCAAATATGTTGTACCTTCAAAGATGTTTTTAAAAACCAAACAAAATGAAGGTAAATAAGAGTGTTTTGTATTCATGAAAGGCGATCAATTCAAAGCTAATCGGTGAAGCTATCTTTAATTTTTTCACAATAAACTGTTGAAATGTCATTTCCACTACTGTCATTTCCATCACCACACATTAAAGAGTATTCACAATGTATAAGATCATGCTCTATTTAATATACATATTCAGTTTATTTATTTTCTAATAAGCTCTTAACCAAATTAGTTTAAATTTTAGAGTGTGACAGGTGTGCAATTAATTTATTACATTGACAAATGTATAATTATATATATATATATATATATATATATATATATATATATATATATATATATATATATATATATATATATATGTATATATATATATAGTGGAAAGATTGGTTAAACTCGATACAAAAATGATTTAAGACAATGTTTGACTGCCATAATTTATTTGATTTTGAAACAAAAGCTTTATATTGAGATGTGGTGGAATTGACATTTATTCAGTTCACAATGGAAAAAAAATTAAATATGAACAATTTCTCTTCTTATCTAAGTTTGTCCTCTTACAGATCTTAAAACTAGACAAATTGTTTAAACTTATGAGGCTGTTACGTTAATTTAGAACAAGTTTTTTTTTTACTTAACTTCACAAGGCTAAAAGTGCCCGTAGTTGAAGAATGGCCCTTATAATAAGAAAAAAACAATGGCCAGATCTGGAAGGACATCACATACTAAATGCATACCTCTTAGGAAAGCTTATTACTGCAGCATATTAGAGTATTGTGCCATTTAAGTGCTATAAAGACCCCATTTCTAATACATAAAAAATTATCAGGTCTGATACAGGACATCCCATATCACATGCATACCACATATGACATCATCTTTCTGCAGCATTTTTAGAGACATGTGAAATCAAAATGCTATAAAGGTCCTTTTTCTAGTAACTAGGGAGGAAAAAACATGGTAATTCGGATGCAAGCCATATGTGTCATTAACACACTTTAAGTGCTATAAAGATATAATATATAATAATATAATAAGTAGGGTGAAAAAAGCACTGGTCTTTTTTGATATAGGATGTCCCCTACTATATACAAACTTCATATGAAACTTTTCTACTGCAGCATTTTGGAGAAATGTGCCATTAACTACTTATTAGAAATGGGGTCTTTATAGAATGTTAATGCAAATTTATTATTAGAATTAAAGCCTGTATAGCCCTCCAGAATAAAATAATGTCCAACTTCTCCAAAGTGCAGCAGTAATAAAGTTTCATATGATGTATACATAGGCTAAAGAATGCTTTACAGGAAATAATAGTTGTTTTTCTCTGTGTAGTATCCTGGAGTAACCACAAGAGGTCGTTATTGGTTTATATATGTATGTTATTGCCTGTAACCCAGTTGAAGACGAGAGCCGATGTAGGAAGGCATACGGTGGAAATGTCTGTTATTTGTTGCAACTTAAGTAAACAGATGTAAATGTTCGTTTCAACCCTACTTGCAGTAGTTATCTTTATTGAAGATACAACACTCTGAAAAGCCTCATTCAAAAAAAAAAAAAAAAAAAAAAAAAAAACTTTCATATGATATATGTGGGATGCCCTGTATCAAAACTGACCACTTCTTTTTGTACATATTAGAAATGGGGTCTTTGTTGCACTTTTAAATATATTTTATGGCACATTTCTCCTAAATGCAGATGTGATAAGGTTTCATATGAGACATGGATTTAGTGTAGGACCAATAAAAACGCAATTCGGGTATTTATAAAGAGTATATTATGTCTGATTGACTTCCTATAAACTCTTGACAAAAAAAAACTTAAAATAACCTTACAGAATTAAAGCACAGAGAAACGTTACTTATTTTTACATACTGCCAAAAAAAGCTGATAAAACATTTATTATAGCATACAATGCAGAAAAATGGGTTATATTTGCTCTATTTTGAGCAAACCGATGTCTCTGAAACAGCATCCTCTGTGTTGATCCTGTAAATTACCATAATGACTGTAGTACGCGCGCATAACAAAAATAAACCGTGGCTGGCTTGACCGCAGTCGTGTTTCTGAGTTTTAATTTATCAAAATCCGTTGTGTGTTGTGCAGTATATGAGACTAAATCTAAAACATTACAGGGAGAAAATAACAATGAGTATTTTAACAGTAGTAAGGAGTTGTCATTTCTCTTTCCTCTCTCTCTTTCCTAATACGAGCGCATATCAAGAAATCAGACACGCCTGAAAACCTTTAGTTATAAGTCTAATGCGGATGCTTGTGGTTGCTAAATTGTAAAATTCTCCTATGATCATAATATCAGAGATGGTCGTGCAGAGATAGAATTTTCTACTATCTATCCATTTTAAAACTACAATGACCTATAATGTGCAGATAAGGGAGGAGCTTCTCATCTAACAGTCTTGAATCACTTCCGATTTTCAGAGACAAGCAGGACTCACTTCTTCATACTGTCAAACTCAATCCTTTGAGTTTCCCCTTTAAAATGATCTACTACTGTTTTCCTTTAGTAAAGTGTCTAGAAACAAATGTTTGGCATGTTTATATTCGTCTGTTTTGGAGTCTGACTGGTAAGTAACCCATTTCTTGGGCTAAGATTATACCCTAATTTCTGTACATAGCCTACACAAAAAAATCTGGTAACTAGCTGTTATTCCCATAATTGTTCCATGTTTATCAGACTAATGTAGGTCTACTGATATTAATTTTTCTCTTACAAGAATTTCAAAAAATGTTGGTTGGATTGAAACTCAAAACTGTTTAAAAGTTAACAAACAATAATAACAACAACAACAACAACAACAAAAACATTGTGTGTGTTTGTGTTGATCAGTTGTGTGTGGTGATGGAGTGAAGTCAGTGTCGGTCACTGAAGGAGATTCAGTCACTCTAGAGTCTGAAATACTGAGCAATGATCTGATAATGTGGAGATTTGGACCTAAAGAGGTTCTCTTAGCTAAAATCAGCAGAAAGAGGGAGACTTTTGATGCTCCTGATGGGAGATTCAGAGACAGACTGAAGCTGGACAATCAGACTGCATCTCTGACCATCACACACAGCAGAATCTCAGACTCTGGACTTTATAAAGTGTACAGCCGCACTAAAGGAGAGACGCCACTCCACACATTCAGCCTTACTGTCTATGGTGAGTAAACTTGTTTGAACAAACAGCTAACAGTGTTTATTCTACTTTCAATTTTAAGCTATACATCTTAAGACAATAAAATAAGTTCAATAGATGAAATTAGTTAAACCTGGAATAACATTGATGTCTCGCTTGTTTTGCCAAGTTTAAATGACATACCATTTTCAGACTTCCTGCATACAGCATTATATTCAAATATAATTATTAAAAAATCTCATGATTCATCAAAAGCTTTTCGGTTAGTGTTGCCTCCATGCTAAACCAATTCTTCCTGTTTCAAATTGCTTTAAAAATAGTTTCAAAGTGTTTTTCTTCATCTAATTGATCATCTTTGGTCAGATTTTTATCCCCATTTATGTTTATTCTTTGATGTTTTTCAGCTTATCTGCCTGCTCCTGTCATCATCAGAAACTGTTCATCATCATCATCATCATCATCATCAGATTGTTCAGTGGTGTGTTCAGTGGTGAATGTGAGTGCTGTGAGTCTCTCCTGGTACAAAGGAAACAGTGTATTGTCCAGCATCAGTGTGTCTGATCTCAGCATCAGTCTCTCTCTTCCTCTGGAGGTGGAATATCAGGATAAAAACACCTACAGCTGTGTGATCAACAACACCATCAGCAACCAGACCACACAACAGGACATCGACACACTCTGCCACACATGTTCAGGTACAGATCAACTGATATGTGTTGTTTATTTACTAAAACTGACCTCTAAAGTCATTTAGTGCTGACAGTTTTTTTAACCTTAATACTTAGTTTTGTCTATTACAGATCAGGGTCATTCTTTATTGTACACAGTGCTGCCATCTGCTGGTGGATCTCTGTTGATTGTTCCTCTAGTCTTCTGGATCTACAGAAAGAAAAGGAAAACAAATCAAGGAGGCAAGTGTTAAGGCTGAATTACACTTCTGCATCGAGTGATTGCTATAACCCACGGCGCTTGCCTTGAGAGTAGCTGCGCATTTATACTTCTGCATTCTGTTTGTGTTGCTCTGCAGTAACACTTCCAAAACACTAGTTGGGGTTTTTATGTTCCTCTCTGTCAAGTTTCTTCATGGGTGTTTTGTTAGCTGAAAGAAATATGCACATACTCACTGTTCCTATATCCTGTTGTTTTCTAACCGTTTCTCATGTTATTGTAAGTTGTCCCTGTACTAGGGCGCGTTGACGTTTTGTGCACTGAATGAAATTGTTTTGTCTGAGTGTGGGTGGTTGGAAAAAGACCAAGAGGAACTGAACTGAATGCTTGCACGTATTCACAGCCCATGTAACCTTGAGTATAAAGGTGGGACTGCTCTTCTTGAGAAGAGAGTAATAAACTGTTTGATTCACACCTCAGTTGTTGTTGCCCTCCTCGATCTCCTGCTTACTGAGGGAACGCACAGACGATCTGCAATTTATTCTAACATTAGCATACCTGTAATGCTAAGTCTTACTGTACAAGTAGCTCAAACTCGCTCATTGTGATGCTGAGTTTACACCAGACGCGGCATGGAGAAATCACACTATTCGAGCGTTAATAGATTTTGAGTTTACTCGCTTCATTCGCGCATCAAATTTGCTTCATTCGTGCGTCAAATTCACTTCACAATAGATGCAGATTTGCGTGATGGGCAGGGCTTCTTTCTGCCCGGTGACTGTAGCTTCATCGCTAAATGGCTAAATAGCTGTGTTTATGTGCTTTATGAAGGCTGAAAACCGTGTTGATTTGTTTGGTGCCGTGTCTGAGTTCACTAGATTGTTTCAGAGGTGCACCAAGCTCTGAGAGCTCATACACACCTCCAGAAACTTAACCTGGATGATGGAAGCTTTCAGCTGTGCTACTGACTAAGCCAATCAATGAACTGTTGTCGGTGTAGGCAGGAGGATTTACCGACGGGACACCAACAACAGGCACTACGTCATAATCACTCCACCCACAAGAGCAAGCTCCTGAATGGTTAACGTGGTGCGAATGTCTGCTGAAGTTCCGATTTTGAACTCAGTCTATAAACATATCAATCGCGCAAAACGCTAAACTCGCACTGCTTTATTCAAGCGAAATGCGCCATTCGCGGCTCCTCATTCACGCGTATTGCATCGCAGGATGTCTATTCGCGTCTTCGCATTGACTTGTAAATCACTCGAGCTTGACACTTCTTCTGCATCTAGTGTGAACGCAGCATAAGGTGGGAGCCAGCGAACGTGCAACAACTTTAATCATAAGGTAAACACAAAACAAGTTTCTCCATCTTGAGCTTCTCCATGGGACTCGACACTTGTTAAACACTCCCTCCATCAGGCTTGCTTTACTGCTGCGGCTCTTGTGTTGATAAATGTGTCACCACTACCGATCACAGAGCCGACCAATCACAGAGCTTGTGTTATGCGTCGTGGAAACACATAGTTACATTTTTTGAGAGGTGCGCGTCAGGATCGGCAGAATATAAATTTAATGCAGAAATATAAATCAGCCTTTACTGATACATCTGTGAAAATATTTGTAATTGACTGAATAATGTGGAAAAGTGTGAAGAACATGCAACAATAATAACAATAATAATAATATTAATAATAATAATAATAAAACCAAATAATATTAATTAAATTTTCGTTCCTTTTTATATTTGTCATTGCAGATGAAGCAGTTCAGAGTAATGAAGAAATAACATATGCAGATATGACACTCTACAAAAGAGAAGAAAAGAATACAGTATGAGCATTTATTTTATGTATGGCAGTTATTATTTCAGCATTGAGTCAAGAGTTGTATGTAAAAGGGGCTGATCACAGGGAATGTGCTTGTCATTTTTACATATGCAAAGTGCATCGCATTGCCTTTATGTTTAATTTTTTTTTAAAAGAGCAGTGTGCTGCACCTTTTTGTTGCTAGGCAACCACTGTATCAACAGACTTGATGCTGGAACGCTTGACATCATGTGCTTTTTCCACTCAGAGTTGACTTGTTGAAAACTTTTCTTCACATAGTGCTTACTTTAAAACACAAGGCGCAGCAAGCAGTTAAAATGTGAGGCCCGCAGGGTGCATATACAGCATGCAAACATGCTCACTGCGATTAGAAAGTCCTGAAAAAAAAAAACGGTAAATCTCAAATCAAAAACAGCACATTGTTGGGATTGGGGCCTAAGAGTTCAATCCACTTAACATGCCTTTGGTTCTAAAAAAAAAAAGTAAAAAAAAAAAATAGGACAAAATAAAGCACCAGGGTATCCGAACACAGCGACTGAAATTTGCAATAATTGTCCCACTTTTGAGTTTTTCTGATTGGTCCACTGATTTGGAACTGTCAGTGATGAGCAGCACTGCATTTAAGAAAACATGGTGTGTGTAGAGCTTCATGAGACAAGAGTGTCTCAGTCACACACAACCATCAAGTGTGTGTTTACATTGAAAAACAGAAAAGTAACACACTGGAAAAGAAAAAGTGCTGATATGTGTGCATCTGTTAGTGTGTGTAACAGAAAACAAAAGCACCACAATAGACGTTTTTATAAATGGCAAGTAATGCTTTTGATAATTATTTCTGTTGTGTGAATAAACATTTGTGTTTCTTTCAGAGCATTTTGGAGGAGGAGGGCGTGGTGTATGCTGGAGTCGCCATGAGACACTGATCAAAGGCATTCTTCAAGAACTTTCTAGAGTAAAATAGTAGAGTAGTATACTGTATTATAGTGCATATCATATCACACACTGACCTGAATACAGAGACCTTGAATACTGAGAATAAAAGTAAAAAGAAAAAAGTAACTGAGTGCATACAGGACTTGTATTGTAAAGAACTGGAAATAAATAAATAAATAAATAAACATTTCAAGCATAATTGTGCTAAAACCAATCCATATGCTGTATATAGTTCAAACAAAATGAGGGGCATTTTTTTCCATTTTAAATGGAAATATGAGGTGCTTTTACGAGGGGCTTTTTTATTTTAAGGTAAAGCCTGAAGAAGCTCTAAGGAGGTCAAGGTGCAAAAGAAATGTTCTGCATGCAAACGGATGTGAGAGAGATAAAGCATACAATATTCTGACCTGTGAAGTGGAAAGTTTGCTTTTAATACCTGTATGCAACTGTCCAAAACAAGTAGTAGGTAAATGTCAGCTCTACTTTTGGAAAATAATGACACTTGAACATTATTCATTTTATAATTTTAAATATGTATATATTTTAAATATATTATATATATATACTCTTTTTTTTTCAAAACATGTTAATGCTTAATAAATATGTTTAAATTGTGCATGCTGCATTTTCATCATGCAAGAGAATATTTAATGAAAATTGTTAACATGCTAATAAAAAAAACATTTCAATGAGTAAAATGCAGCTTGGTGTGAACTATGTGCTGTTTACTGTAACTGATCTCCAGAAAATTAAAAAACAGGGACTCAGCAGCTGGTCTAAAACAGGATGGAGAGCAGATCAAATCAAATTCTATGTATTACCTAGAGACTAAAAGTAGAAAAAAATATATGGGAGTGGTACAATAGCGGTAGTCATTTTAAACAGGAGTGGGATGGGAGCTGGATGGGAAAGGATTTTTTTTTTTACTTTGCTCTGGGAATGGGACAAGACAAGATTTCTTTCTGTGGAAGTGGGACGGGTACAGGAGTGAAAATCCACTCTCATGTCATCTATTTGTGATGTTCAATAGTATATTAGTGGACATGCAACAAATTCACAACAGGTTTTCATTAGCTTTATAACTAAGAGCTCAGATGCCTACAAGAAGCAACACAACAATCATTTTAAATGAACTTGAATATAGATTTACTCATAAGCTTTTTTCGTACATATATCGTACATATGTCTACAGTGCTCTACTAATTATTGCAAAAGCTAACTTTTAGTAGACATTTATTTAACTTCAAGGTGTTTACTAGCCAGACTCCATGAGCACAAACAGTAAATAATTGTGCTAGACATCTTCTTTAGCTGTTCTCTGAACAGTTTCATAATAGAAATGTTTTGTGTGTTTATGATTAAGTACTGAAATACATTCAGATGACAATTTAATCATTTTATATCTTAGTTCTCTCTCTCTCTCTCTCTCTTTCTCTCTCTCTCTCTCTCTCTCTCTCTCTCTCTCTCTCAAAAAGCAGAATTAGTTCATTTCATTAAATTATTCAAACTGGTCTTTTTTTAACTGATTGGGGTTTAAGGGAATAAATGTGATCCAAATTCAAGTTATAACTCCCAATAATGAGTCCTTGATTTTTTAATTTACTTATTTATTTATTTTATGAAATATTTTTACATCAAGCATGCTTGTAAACCATGTCAATTCTGATTTAGAAGAGTTTGATAAACAAGAAAATTCTAAACTAATTGACATTTTAGACACATTTTGGTTACATGCATTCTTAGTTAAAGCAGACTTTTTTCATAAAAAGTGAAAGTTTCACCCTGTGATGTTCAAAATGATGCTGAAAAATAAAACAAAGGCAATCACATTGTTATTAATATAATTAACAGCTCTTTAATTTACAGATTCACATTTTCTTCTTTCTGTAGATCAAAGAGTGTTGATTTAACAGTGGATGTGTCAGTTAAGGGCGTTGCTCCTCGAGGAGATCATTTACACTGAACATCTTCACAGCGGAGACCAGAGGATTTGATGATTTAAAGTGTTCAGATCTGATTATTACCAGACTTCTGAAACTATTTGGTTAACCTACTGTATGAAGAAAATGTTTATTTTCCTCTGTTTGTGTTCCTGGAGCTTGGCTGGTAAGTGATTTTACAACTCCAAATCTGTGCTAATATGAACTTAATTGCCTTCAGCATTCATTTGTTGGTTATATCTTTAATTTCTTTCAGACTAACATATATTCAAATGCCTTTTAGGTTATTTCGGCTGAGTGATCAAATGTTTGAGCATGGCTGTTTTAAAAATCACTAAAGAAAAGTAAATGTATCAGAAATTGTTTTGAGTACCTTTTGTGTTGATCAGGTGTGTGTGGAGCTGAGGTGAAGTCAGCGTCGGTCACTGAAGGAGATTCAGTCACTCTTGAATCTGCTCTTACTGAAATTCAGAGTGATGATCTGATAATGTGGAGGTTTGGACCTAAAAGAGAAATTCTCTTAGCTACAATCAGCAGAAAGGACAATAAGGTAAAGGTTGTCTATGGTTCTGATGGGAGATTCAGAGACAGACTGAAGCTGGGCAGTCATACTGGATCTTTGACCATCACAAACAGCAGAAACTCAGACTCTGGACTTTATACAGTGACCAGCAGCAGCTCAAATATCCCACTCAACACATTCAGCCTCACCGTCTACGGTGAGTTAAATTTATTAAGATTTTACCAGCATATTTTTAGTAATTTTTATTATTTTTTATAAACTGTAATTTGTTTTATCATTAAACTAGCTTTGGATGCTGAGATGACAATGAAAGAAAATAACTGTCTAAATATTATTACAAAAATACATATATTTTTATATGTATTTTTATACATAATATATACATTATATACATAATAATATATATATATTATTACAAATATATATATATATATATATATATATATATATATATATATATATATATATATATATATATATATATATATATATATATATATATATTTGTGTGTGTGTGTGTGTGTATGTGTGTTTGCAAATCTGCTTAGTAATTAAAAGATTACTTCATTAAAATATTACTCAAATTTTACTCCCCCACTTTTCATCCTTCTTTTAGCAGACATCTATAGTGCTCAGTGGTTTAAACCTCCAAAAATGCAGTTTCAAATATGCAAATAAATAAATGTTTTGCGGTTAAAAAGTTTAAAAGATTATTTATGAAAATGACCAAAAAATTCAGGTAAGGTAAAAAGATAAGACCCTTATTTATCATCTTGGAATATTTAGAGCCTTTTGCAGCAGCACTGATAGATAGATAGATAGATAGATAGATAGATAGATAGATAGATAGATAGATAGATAGATGGATGGATGGATGGATGGATGGATGGATGGATGGATGGATGGATGGATGGATGGATGGATGGATGGATGGATGGATGGATGGATGGATGGATGGATGGGTGGGTGGGTGGGTGGGGGGTATTTGTGGATGGGTGGGTGGGTGGATGGATGGATAGATAGATAGATCGATATTTAATCTCCCCTTCTCCCGCATTCTGTGTTTGATAATTGTTTTGTGTCTGTAAGCTGCTTGAGCAACTTGTCTTACCTGTGAGAATCGTTGACTGTTGTGAAACTCGTCTCGTCCCACTGTGCATTGGCTCACCTCTGCTCTGCACACAGTCTGCGCTTGAGTGAAGCCTATCCATCTGCTTGCCTGCCTGAGGTCTGTCCTATTCTATTCAACTGTTTAGCTGTGGAGATTTGTGTTTGACCAGTCCTGCATCGCACAGAAGGCTGTGCACTTTGACAGCCTTTGTTCTAATTTTTGCATTTAAGTGACTTTTTTTTTTGCATCTCCCTAAAGAACTGAACTTTCTGTCCTCCTTTTATTTAATAAAACTGTGTTGACTTATTCCCTTGCATTTGTGCCTCCTTTTGAACACGATAGATAGATAGATAGATAGATAGATAGATAGATAGATAGATAGATAGATAGATAGATAGATAGATAGATAGATAGATAGATAGATAGATAGATAGATAGATAGATAGATAGATAGATAGATAGATAGATAGATAGATAGATAGATAGATAGATAGATAGATAGATAGATAGATAGATAGATAGATAGATAGATAGATAGATAGATAGATAGATAGATAGATAGATAGATAGATAGATAGATAGATAGATAGATAGATAGATAGATAGATAGATAGATAGATAGATAGATAGATAGATAGATAGATAGATAGATAGATAGATAGATAGATAGATAGATAGATAGATAGATAGATAGATAGATAGATAGATAGATAGATAGATAGATAGATAGATAGATAGATAGATAGATAGATAGATAGATAGATAGATAGATAGATAGATAGATAGATAGATAGATAGATAGATAGATAGATAGATAGATAGATAGATAGATAGATAGATAGATAGATAGATAGATAGATAGATAGATAGATAGATAGATAGATAGATAGATAGATAGATAGATAGATAGATAGATAGATAGATAGATAGATAGATAGATAGATAGATAGATAGATAGATAGATAGATAGATAGATAGATAGATAGATAGATAGATAGATAGATAGATAGATAGATAGATAGATAGATAGATAGATAGATAGATAGATAGATAGATAGATAGATAGATAGATAGATAGATAGATAGATAGATAGATAGATAGATAGATAGATAGATAGATAGATAGATAGATAGATAGATAGATAGATAGATAGATAGATAGATAGATAGATAGATAGATAGATAGATAGATAGATAGATAGATAGATAGATAGATAGATAGATAGATAGATAGATAGATAGATAGATAGATAGATAGATAGATAGATAGATAGATAGATAGATAGATAGATAGATAGATGCCCTTTGGTTTCCATGAACGAGACAGAGAGTTTCTGACGGGTGCTTGATTCTTTATTATGCTCAAGACGAGAGCCATTAAACTTTCGTTGCGTAGCACCGTGAAACTACACAAAGAAACAACAAAAATCAATAAAAACAACTCGTATACAGAATAATATGACAAATAAAGATATAATGTACAGAGCGACATATGAAAGTGAAACAATGAAGTATATGAAGACAGTTTGAAACAACCAATAAGAAGGCAGAGCTCACGATTAACATATACATACAAATGAACTCATGTGGCTTAAATATTAACTTCACATACCTCGCTCCGCTTTCCCAAAGGGTTCTATTAAATAAATTGTGCAGGATTAAGCCTCCTTTTTTTCATAAATCGCACAGCAACGTGTCTTCTCTTCGCTCCTGCTAGCCTGACTAACCTATTAGTCACCTAGGCTACCGAAACACGTGACATGCTCTGATGCTCTAAAATTATTTAAAGGGATATAATGATTTAGTGGTCACTTACAGATAGATAGATAGATAGATAGATAGACTCAAAAACACAAAATACTGAAAAATAAAACTCTTCTTTCTTAGTTGTTGTTAATATGATTCATTTCCTTTTCCAGCTCGCCTGCCTGCTCCAGTCATCAGTAACTCTTCGTCAGTGCAGTATTGTTCAGTGGTGTGTTCAGTGGTGAATGTGAGCACTGCGAGTCTCTGCTGGTACAAAGGAAACCTTGTATTGTCAAGCATCAGTGTGTCTGATCTCAGCATCAGTCTCTCTCTACCTCTGGAGATCGTCTGTCTGGATGATTCCTACAGCTGTGTGATCAACAATCCCATCAGCAACCAGACCATACAACTCAACAACACTGATCTCTGTCAGCCATGTCCAGGTACAATGATATTTCTTGTTCATTTAAATACACATTTACTCTCACTAATGAAGCTCTCCATCACACTCTAGAAACCTCAGTACTACGGAAAGTGTGGATCATTTCTGCTGCCAGTGGATCTCTGTTGATTTTAGCTGCCATTGTGATCTTCTGCATCTGGAGAAAACTCAGAAACACAAACCAAGAAGCAATATAATACCTACTGTTACCTGCTTTGTAAATTTAACTGTAAAACAGTGCTCAAACATCATTTAATTAGGTGGTTTGTTTAATTTAAAACAGTTCAGACCTGTAATACCGAGGCCATTTATGCCTAACTGCTGATCCAACAATCTACACAAAAAGAATAATGCAGTAGGATCCTTTATTTCCCACCCAGGCTCATTGTGGATACGTGCCTCTGTAAACATTTCTGGAGAGCAAAAAATATGTCTCAGGAGCTACTTTTTTTTTGCAGCTTTTGTTTTCAAAAATCCACCAGAGGCCGCTGTGTATGCTTTTTCCGATCTCAAATTTCTCTCATGAGTGCCATTCATGCCTGCTCTTCTCACGTAAATCCACCAGAACATAATGTCTGACTGACTGACCGTCCGACCGACTGACCCATTCACCGACCCCCTTCCCTAAACACCCAACCAATAGTGTTTTCAAAAGCACTAATTAACCCGATCACCCCCTTCCCTAAACTCAACCGGCCAAAGCATTTCTGAAAAAGAAAAGCCCTTGCGGCTGCCTGATTTTTACTACATTTTCAGATCTTACCACGTTTTCACCCTGTTATTTACTTATTTTATTTTTTGGCTTTTGTCTTACCTGTTCTCTTGAACAGTTCTTCGCCGGACTCAAACTCTGTCGTCACGGTCAACTCTACTCCACCTCCCAAAAGGGTTGGGTCCATAGACGATGCCATCGTCCATTGCGGATGGCCGAAAAACATCACAATGTTGAGCCGGCATCATGATCCAACGCCCTGGCCCCAGGAGCAAGTCACTTGCAAAAAATATTCACCTAGTCCCCGTTTATACTAATACAGGGGTGTCCAAACTTTTTGGGCCAAGGGCCAGATGCAAAAAAAATAGCGTTGTCCCAAGCCAAATTTTACATACATCACACATACAAGCATATATATATATATATATATATATATATATATATATATATATATATATATATATATATATATATATATATATGTGTGTGTATAATCAAAATTAACTCGTTAACGCATGCGATTTATTAGAAAAAATTAACGCGTAAAAAAAAACACGTTTTTTTTTTCCCTACTTTTTGGGCCGGGCTGATCATCTTCTCATGATCTGATCGGCCCATAAAACACTCAGCAGACTGTCATGTCTTTCTCCCTCATTGATTGACGCTGCTGTGTGAGCTGTCACGGCATGCACTAAATTCCAGGGGTTTCATTACCACGACGTAAAATGGGCGTGGCTTGGTCGGTGTTTGGGAAACGCCCCCTTAAAAAAAAAAAACAATACTGAGAGGTCACCGATCATGCGCAGTACAGGTTCTTTTTTAGCGCGGTCATTTCAAACAGGATGATTATGGATAAAGAACCTACCACGGTGGATAACGAAGGAAAAAAACAATCATACAGGTTATTTTTTTGTTTTTATAATGTTATATTTTAAAGATTTCATTAGCAAAAACAGCTGACCTCGTTTTACTCCGTTTTACTGTCTCTGGGCTTTTGTACTTCCATTTTAAACCAAATAATAATGGTTGTGGTAAGATTAACCGCGTTTTTGTAGTTTAAAAATATGGTATTCAGTCATGTTTAAACAAATAAATACCACATTTTCTGTAATAAATCGTGGTTAATTTTTCTTTCTCGATCTTAGTTAATTTACATAACTCATATTTATTTTCTATTTTTATTTAAAGTCATCATACACAAAACACCTGGGATCAGGACAGGTATCTGATGTTAATGTATATAAAAGTGATCATACATGAAACACCTGAGATCAGGACTGGTATTTGATGTTAATATATATAAAAGTGATCATACATGAAACCCCTGAGATCAGGACAGGTATCTGATGCTACTGTATATGATATATAAAGTATTTGACACAAAAGCCGTGGGATCGGGACAGGTATCTTCAGTTATAACAGTATTAATGTAATCTAGAGGTATCTTAAGTTAATTTGTTTAATATAACATACACTGACTTCACATGAAACACCTTCGATCAGGACAGCTATTTTGTACTGCATATAAAAGGCATTGGACACGAAACCCCTGCCAATACGTACAGGTATCTGAATCAATGACTGATCTGAATGAAACGGCTGTTTTCACAATCTGCGTATGATCCGTGACCTATGCAAATTCACAGATAAACCACGCCCACCCAATGACGTAGTAGCGGTTACGCTGTACTGAAACCCCTGGAAAAAAAGTGCCTGCCGAGCTGTCACGCTCTGAAGGTAAGATGTTTCTTTTCCGGACAGAGCCGGGTGACATAATCCGCAGCCCATTGGTTCTTTTCTTTATTGACATTGGGCTGACCCAATCACAATCTTCCATGTTGGGCTCTGTGTAACGTAGTTGTGTATTTGTCAAAATAGCCGAGTCACGCATGTTTCTCACGCGCGGATCAATAGAGGTATATTCCTGTCTATTCTATCTAGTTACCTATCTGTCCTTATACTTTTTTTTTTTTTTTAACTTTTATTCTGCACCACGGCCGCGACAACTTCCTCCTATAATGCTGTTTCCTTAACCTGCAAGTCTTTATTTTACAATTGATAAAGTGTGTCCGCTTCTCACGCTCTATGAAGAGTGTCATTCATGTATTTTAAGATGCACTCGGTCAGAAGACAAGCGCATGAGATATCATGACGGTGTGTTTTTGATCATCAGCATGATGTAGGCTTATAGTGACAATAATATTTATACAATATGGTTAATATAATGATATTTATACATGACCAAACTAGTGTGCAATTTAAGCAACTTTATTTACATTTATTTTTGTAGTTCTGCCCAAATATTTGTTGCATTTTTTAATTGTTCAAGTTCATTTGATTGACAATGTAAAAGCTGTTAGCTACGTTTGATGTTTCATTGTTGAGTTAAACATGTTTTTTTAAGGGTCTCTGACATATTGCTTTTATTATTTATCTTTATTTTATTAATCAACATTAACTGTGTGCATCAGCAGGCAGTTTTTGTTATGCTCATTATTTTCTAGGCCCCCTCAAAACACACAGGCACACACATTTCCAGTGTGGATTTTAATTTTATTTTAATAATAAATAAAAAAAAAATAGTTTTTTAATTTGTCAACCCTCGTTATTTTCTATATATGGCTTTATAATTATATGGGATTATAATTTTCCATATCTGCAATGCTTGTATTTTGGCATTTTTTGCAGTCCAATTAGAATCCAATATGGAAATTAATGTTTTCTTTAATGGCATTGATTGTTTTGAAACTCAAATGACGTAAACATGCCTGTGTTTTTATTTCTGTAATAAATATGGCTGTCAAGCAGGATCTTGATGGTTTATTGTGGGTATGTTATATACATGAGGAAATCTGTGTTACAAGTAAACAAAAATTCTTATAATGAATTATATTTTGAATTTAAATAGTATTTGTCTTGCATTTACATTAATTTTACACTCGAATAGCCAAAATGACAAGTTTCAGTCTTTTAAATGCGATTAATCGCGATTTAAATTTTTTTGAAGTGCGATTAATTAGTTAATTTTTTTTATATATATATATATATATATATATATATATATATATATATATATATATATATATATATATATATATATATATGTGTGTGTGTGTGAGAGTGTGTGGAATTATTTTAATTGTGTTTCTAGAAAGACTTACGTTTTTAAAATCTTGAATCTTCTCTGGGCAAATTACAGTTGCAACACTCATCAGACACTCCTATATAAATTCTCCTTCAGTGAAGGGTTTCCTGTGCATAACTAGCCAGCGTAGAAATTTCCATACTTACCTCTGGCTACAAAAATCGAGCTCTTTAGAAATGTATACAGGGTTATGCATTCACAATGAGCCTGTGTTGTTGAATTCTGTATAAGCTGTACATAGTGCGTATATACAGTTACAGTCAGAATCATTAGCCCCCATGTTTATTTTTTTCATTGACTAGACATTTTCAAAACACTTCTATACAGACATTTAAAGGCTTAACTAGGTTAATTAGGTTAACTAGGCAGGTTAGGGTAATTAGGCAAGCTGTTGTATAATGATGGTTTGTTCTGTAGCCTATTGAAAAATTTATAGCTTAAAGGGGCTAATCATTTTGAGCTTAAAATGGGTTAACAAATTTAAAAATTTTAAAGATTTTATTCTAACCGAAATAAAACAAATAAAACTTTCTCCAGAAGAAAATTTTTTTATCAGACATACTGTGGACATTTCCTTGCTCTGTTAAACATCATTTGGGAAATAAAAAAAAAAAAAAAAAAAAAAATTTTTTAACTTTTTTTGACTTTTCTGACTTCACCTGTATATGTGTTTAATTTTAGCAGTGTGTTTATATTTACATCAGCACTAAAATTGATATTTGAACAAACTTAATTTCTGAAAATGTTTATTTGAACAATCTCCTGTTCTGATGGGTTTAAATTGGTACACAAAGCCACAATTTAGTGTCATTATATTATAGAACAGAATGTTATTGTCACTGTTTTGAGTCAAGCGGCACAATGGCTCAGTGATCTGTAGTGTGTTTAATCTTATCATCAGACTTTATTGCAGTATTTAAAGTCTTCAATTTCTTTACCGAACTCTGATAAATTTTTTTTTTCAGCATTACTGAAGAAAACTGAAATCCTCAGTGATTCCAGAGATAAAAATAAAAAATCTTCTTTTCCCAATAATAACCTACTTTAAAAATGCTTATCTATACATAATACTTATTAATAAATAATATATGCATTTTGATTTATGATGTGCATTCATTGTCTCTACTTTGTCAAATATGGTCTGTTTGCTCCTGCTGGTGGATTTAGTAACTGCACTTTCTTCTTTAAATGTTATTTAAATTTTTTTTTTAATGTATTTAAACCACATATACCTTTTTTCCCAGTGTAAGGTACATTTAAATATAGCAGTAACACTTAAATGAAAGTGGGTGTTCATATAAGACGGTCAATAAATCTTTATAATCAGGATGTGACACATGAATGAATGAGAATGAGATTTTTTGCAAGCTTATAACAACTGTCAATAAATGCAGTTAGCTCAGCTATGATATATTAAATGTAAAGACAGCTTTTTTTATTACAACTTGACAAACAAAACCTCACAACCTGTTTTTTGTCTTTATCATAACAACTGGATTTTACTAAATGTGTATTATTGGTTTTGTAAGTGTCATGTTCAAGAGTGACGCAGTGGCGCAGTAGGAAGTGCTGTCCCCTCACAGCAAGAAGGTCACTGGTTCGAGCTTCGGCTGGGTCAGTTGGCGTTTCTGTGTGGAGTTTGCATGTTCTCCCTGCGTTTGTGTGGGTTTCCTCCGGGTGCTCTGGTTTCCCCCACAGTCCAAAGACATGCGGTACAGGTGAATTGGGTAAGCTAAATTGTCCATAGTGTGTAAGTGTGAACGAGTGTGTGCGGATATTTTCCAGAGATGGGTTGCGGCTGGAAGGGAATCGGCTGCGTAAAAACGTGCTGGATACACAGTTCATTCCGCTGTGGCGACCCCGGATTAATAAAGGGACTAAGCCGAAAATAAAATAAATGAATGAATGAATGAATGTTATGTTCATTTTATGAGCCAGATATGTGTCTGCCAACGTGGGATATAAAATAAATTATTAGTTTTTTAACTATTATAAAAATAAGTAAATAAATAAATGTAAAAAAGAAACAATATTTTTGACATTTATATCTATTATTTTTTCCCAGCATTTATTTTTTCTTTTATTTATTTTTAGATTTATGTCCACTGTTTCATCTATAGATTTATTCATTTATTTCTACATTTACATTTTTCTTTTACCTTTACCTTTTCTTGGCAGGAGATAAATGCAGTGAGTCTTAAGATTTATCATTGAAACACAACTGATCATTAACATATTATAATTTAGTTCAATTTCACAACAAAACTCAGTGAATAATTGAACTACCAATGATGTAGTCTCATGTCATCTTCAAATTAGTTTGGATTATTTTGAATAGGACTACGCAATATTATTCAAGTTTATGCAGCTTTTTCCCTTCATGCCCATTTCCCAGATTCACTCTACTCTAAAAAACATGTTGTAGAAAACAAATTGTAGAAAAACTAAATGAATACAATCCAACACAAATTTCACACAAATTTTCTTTATTATTTTTGGCTCGAATACCAATTGAATACATTTTCAAGTGTTTTGTGTTTTAAAACAGTTGTTAGAAAGCAAAACTAGAAACAATATTCGTCCACTAAACTTGAGGACAGAAAGTTTCAGTAAGTATTTGACATGTATTCATTATGAACATGCAGTCGTCAAAAATGACCAACAGATTCATCAATAAATCAAAGGCAATTTCACAACAGTGCGACGTCACTTCAGGAAGTGCTCGAGTTGAACAAGAGCTTTAGTTAAAGGCTAATTTAAGTGCTTCAACATAAATACAAAGTCCTTTATATACTAAATTTGACACGCAGATCAGATTTACATAAGGAAGATTCACTTCAGAACAACATTTTAAAGCATAATAAAATGAGAGTGAAATAATAGACTCAATAATAGTAAATAATGAAAAGTATAAAGTTTAAATGAAAAGTAAAATACTGTAAATAAGAGTTACAGCTGATTAACTTCTTCAATAAACGTGTAACAATAATAGACTGAATAGAGGTCTGGCACTGATGGTCAAGATGTTTCTGAAATGTGGGTTTCATACCCGAGACCCAAAAACAGTGCCATTATCCTGATATTGGTGTTAATTATTAAAATTAAAACACATCTAACGCAATGATTAGAGAAACACTGCTGTGGTAAAACATATGATAAAAGCTGATCGCTGTCTACAATCACACTCAATCAAAGCTCTGAGAATTAAACTACTAACAGAATAACAGATATGATGAGTAACATTTATAAAATGATATCAAGTGTTTTAGCAACACACTTCCATCTTCATCTAAACACAGAATCTTTTTATACACACACACACACACACACACACACACACACACACACACACATACACATACACATACGTGCACGCAAGAGTTTAACGCTGATCAAACACACTTTTGTTTCCTACATTCACTGGACGGATTCTAGAAGCTCAGAAAAGCAGAAACATGATTTGTGGTTGTAGCTGGAGCTTTAAAAGTGCTATATAATGAAAATCTGGTTATACCTAGGAATAACTGAATAATAATTGCTGCGCACATGGAAACAGCCATACCTCATGAGCCTCAAACCTCCTTGTTTCCTCGTTCTCTTGAAAATCTATTAGACTGTTAAGTTGCACACGGGACTATTAGTTAGCATGCTCTCAACATTTGCATGTACTTTAGGTAAAGTTCTTAATCAGTTTGAAGTTTTTAAGTCACCAGAAGTTTGTCAGCCAAAACACAGACTGTTACCTGTAGATAATACAAAATAATTCAACTAACTGAAACAATGCACTATATGTCACCTTTAAATGTTGATGATGTCACAGTGATTGGCATTGGTGGGCGTGTCTTCTCTCATTAAAGTGAACTCATCCTCTCATTCTCATACACGACATTCTGATCATCTTCATACAACAATGGTGATTTTTCAGTCACTGAGTCCTTCACTTGGTTTCCTGTGGAACCTGAAACAGAGATGGATATTAAAAGGAGAAGATCTGAAAGGTTTTAATCATTTCTAAAGAAGCAAAAATAATGACAAAACTTACTATTAAATTTGTATTAAACATAAAGTGTCCAAGATCATTCGCAGAACACACAGTTGACAATATTTTGATTCTTTTGGATAATATCAGTTTTGTTTATGCACTTATTCTTTCCTCTGAATTGAACTTTATTTATGAACACTGAAGAAACATGGAAACTCGATGTAAAGTTTAATAATTTGAGTCATTAAAGTATTTAAATAATTCTAAACACAGTTTCAGTCATTTACATTAACTTCTGACTATCAGCTAGTGCCAAAGTCTAAATTGTATTATAATGATGAGAACCAACATGACTATAAAAAAACTAAACTAAATCAAAACACAAACTTAAATACAATTCAGTCATGCAGATGTAAGAGAATTATATCAGTATCTTAACTAAATAATCTAGTCTAAAACCTCAATAAACTGCAGGAAGTTGCAAAGTCTTGATGGTCATGTTGATTGTGTAGATCATTTAGAGCCCTGTGTCAAATATGGTTAAGTAGTCTGCACAAGGTTAAGGTTGAAGATACGATGGAACTCATTTTGTAACACACAAAAAAGCTTATCAGTTTTAGAAAGACCAGGGGCCTCATGTACAAACACTTGCGTTAAATTCATACAAAAACATTGCATATGGACAAAGCTGTAAATGTGCATACGCAGTAAAAAAAAATTCAGATGTATGAAACACTGCGTACGCGGAATCCCACGCATATTCTCTTTGTACATCCGAATTAACGTGAAACTGAGCGCAACAGGCACGAGCGCAAACCCCTTCCTGACTCCTCCCCCTAATAAATATGGTAATGACTCTACTTTGGCAAAAGCCAAATGAAAAAGCAATGGCACAAGCAAGCAAGAAGAGAAACTTCACAGAAAATAAATTGGAGGTGTTCCTATGGGACCAATGAACAAACTGTGTTATTTGTAAGTTTGTCCTCCGGAATTAATAACAAAAGAAAAAAAAAAAAGAGAATGCGAGAGATTAGCTGACGCCATTAACGCAGTGGGGTCTGAACATCGCACTGTGAGTGGATTAAAAAAGAAATAGTGTGATGTAAAGGTGCAGGTTAAGAGGAGAACAGCTTTGCACCGTCAAAGTGTGGAACGAAGAGGCAGAGGAACAGGGGATGCTGAACTAACACTCTCTGAGGAGAGAGTTGCCACAATTGACAGCGACACTTTACTGTCTGGAGTAGTATCCATGTCTGTGGGAGACAGTTTTATTAGAGCAGGGGTGGAGAACATCCGGCCTCTGGGCCGTATGCAGCCCGCGAGACCATTTGATCCGGCCCCATCCGTCAATTTAAAATCATCCCTCAGGAACAAAAATAATAAATTCTGTTACACATTTGTTGCTCTGCAAAGGTCAGTTTCACATGAAAATGACTAAAAGCATGTGCTGTAATGTAACGTTTGCACCACGGGATGCCCATCATTCATTGACTTGCGTTCGAATCATTCATATTTTTAATAGCTTGAACAAGACCGCATGGCATGCTTCTGTGTGTGTGTGCGCTTAGCCTCGGAGTCGAGCAGAGCACACACATCTAACGCCATCTTAATGTGAGCGCTTTAATGGTCAAATACATGGACATTTGTGTCAGAGCGCGGTGTTTAGTGAACATTCATATTAACCCTAGTTTATTTAACAAACAAACAAGTTGAGAATCAAAAGACATGTGAAAGAGAAACCATATCAGAGCCGCACTATTCTTAAAGTAACAGTGCGCTATATCCCTGCTGCTGACTGTTTTTATTATTAATCAAACAACAAAAGGAGAAAATCCCTCACTGCTCTTGACTGAAGGACTTTTGTAGCTGAAGTTTTTTTCTTACAGTGAAGATGCCTAAAGCACAGTTTGTTTCATATTTTATTCTATTGTATTTAATTCCTTTTACTTATTTACAGGGAGGAAAATAACTGCATATACAGTTAAAATTAGATTTATTAGCCCTCCTGAATTATTAGCGACCCTTTCCCCCCAATTTCTGTTTAATGGAAAGATTTATTTTCAACCCATTTTTAAAGAAAACAGATTTAATAACTCATTTCTAATAACTGATTTATTTTATATTTGATATTACTAGATATTTTTCAAGATACTCGAATTTAGCTTAAAGTGACATTCAAAGGCTTAATTAGGGTAATTAAGCAAGTCATTGTATAGCAGTAGTTTTTTCTGCAGACGATCAAACAATATATATTGCTTAGGGGGACTAATAATATTGACCTTAAAATGGGTTTCAAAATATTAAAAACTGCTTCTATTCTAGCTGAAATAAAAGAAATAAGACTTTCTCCTCAAGAAAAAATATTAGAGGAAATACTGTGAAAAATTCCTCTGTTAAACATCATTTGGAAAATATTTATATATATAAAAAACTAAATTTACAAAAGGGTGAATAATTTTGACCTCAACTGATAATCGTTTTAAATAATCGTGATTACAATTATGACCAAAATAATCGCGATTATGATTTTCCCATAATCGAGCAGCCCTATAATTTAGTTTGGCCCCTAAACGATGTTACAAAAATGTAAATGGCCCTTGATAGAAAAAAGGTTCCCCACCCCTGTGTTAGAGGAACACTTTGTTAGGGCGGTATTGCAGCACCCCTCAGCTCTTATCAAGGCAGTGCCACCGGCATTTCAGCTGCCCAATCGCCCGCTCTACAACTGACCGAGCGAGAGAATGGGCATCATTGTATCTGCGCTCTTGGTTAGTTTTATGGGTTGTTGAGGGAGGTTGCCAGCCACGTCTTTAATGGATAACTGCGGTCTCCTGACAATAATTACGCTCAATAAAATAAACTTTATCTTTAAATACATCACTCACCAAGAAGCCACCCATCACGCGTTTGTGAGGATGAATTAATCATGGGTTGACCAAGGCCACATTGCCACAATATTGTATACATTTGCAAAGGCTATAATATGTTCTAAATCAGGGGTTCTCAACTGGTTTGGCCATGGGACCCACATTTCACATGGTCATCAAGCCGCGACCCAAATTTTTAGGAACTATAATATAATTTTAGAAATTATAATTCATTTGTATTTAATTGTTAACATACACAACTAGTGACAGATAAATTATAAGTAAATCACCAAGACTTACAAATAAACAATATTTTACTGCTGTCATTGAAGAAAATGTATCAAATTATAGAAATATTACAGAGTAAAAATGTCAAATACTGTAAACAGTGGTTAGGGTAAGGAAAAGTTAAGTTACCATTAACTAAACTCAACTGTTTATAAAACATTAACACTGATCTGGCTGAACTGAACAGAAACCAGCAAACTGAAGTAAAATTATTCAAATTATCATAAACATTTTATAATAATCACCAGTTATTTGCTGTTCTGCTTTTGTGTGGGCTTTCTTGGTCTTTGCTACACGTTGAGCACAGTAAGATGTACTTGTACTTGTTTTGAACATGAAGATGTTCGCCACTTTTGTGATGCCCTCAGCTTTTGGAGTCGTCTTGGAAAATAGTCCACAGGTTTTTCCTTGCAACTGGGATGTTTGGTTTCTAAATGTTGTTTTAATTTAAGTTTCATGCTCTCTTGTGAAAGCACCTCACTACATATGACACACTGAGGTTTTAAGCTTTTTTTGTTGTCAAAATATGTAAATCCACACTTTACATATTCGGGGTCGTAACTGCGCTGGGATTTTACATGTCAAAGGGGTATATGCGGAGCGAACGTTAGTGTTTTCCCAAACAGATAAACTTTCCGGTGACCTTATGAACTTTTTCCCCATTTTATACGGTTCCTTTTACAGCATTGATGTTGTAATGCCATTAAAATACATTCAGTTAAATAAACTTTGGCATTCATTTAGTTGCTCAAGCGTAAAACAAGACAAAAAACAGTTTGCTCGCACGCGCCCGTCAGAATCGGCAGGCTAACGTTAGCGCAAAAGCTCCATTGAATATACTGGGGTAAAATAAATGCTCATATTAAAAAAACATGGCGGGGGGAAATGTAATCTAATGCAGTGCTTCTTGTACAATCTGAAACCCACTTTATAATGGATATCACTCAGCCAGTGGAGATCGCTGATTTTTAAAGAAAACAGACCTTAAACGCGCAGTTTTTTTGCATTGCATACAGTTCGCCGAAAGTGCTTAACCCAGGTTCCTGGCAAATTAAAAGTCCCGTACGGTTGGCACACGTGCATTTCAAAATAAAAGTCCGATATAAGCAATATTAAACTTTTGTTGTTTTTTTTGATCACACACTCCGCGACCCACTTTTGGGTTGCGACCCACCAGTTGAGAAACACTGTTCTAAATCACATAATTGGTAAAAAATGTGCCAATTAACCCATTTTATCAATTATAAATGAATAGCAATGTTTTTTACGTGTTGGTGCGATACTTTGTAGTGTGCAAATTAACATAACTGCCTCTAGGAGTCGCCAATGGAAATAATAAATAGCCATTCGAACGAAGATTTTTCAGGACCACACTCAAAACCAAGGGGTAAGAAAATTTTCCAAATTACACCTGCCACATCAGCAGTATTGCTGAACCCTGTCAGTAATGTCTAGTGGCCGGGAATGAGCTTTTAACTGTGTCTGCTATAATGTTAATGTTGTTTTTTGTGTGTTTACATAGATGAATATTGCCACTGTGTAAATACACTGCAGTTCCAATCTTATTGCCACATTATATCATTATGATAACATAATGCATGCCTTCAGTGATTTCCTGAAGATAAATACCAAAAAATAGCACAACTGGAATAACTACAGCAGTCACCATCATCTGATCTCATATGAAGCAAGAGATCGCGATGACATGTGCAGGTGATGTAGTGATGTCCCAATTCTTAGGAGTAAATTTTGAAGCCCTTCCCCTTAACACTCACTTTTAAGGGCCAGGGGGAAGAGGTAAGGGTACAAAAATAGAGTTGGGATTGGGCCTTATAATACTCACCATAGACCATAACATCGAATGCACTGATATGGTCTCCTGTGCTGGAACTCTTTTTCATTAGTTGATAAAGGCCCTTATGCTCACATCTGATGTTACTGATGATCAGTGATCCAGTCTTTTTATCAACCTCCAGTCCGTCTCTGAATCTCCTATCAGGACCATTATATAGAATGATCTTTCCACCTTTCACTTCAGCTATGGGAGACTCCTCACTTTTAAACCTCCATTCAATCTCATCAGTCTGTATCTCTGCAGCACACTGTAGAACAGCTGTATCTCCCTCATTGAATGACATTGGCTCCCCTTCATGTCACAGAAAGGACAGAAAAAACATTATAACTAGAAATTCAGTAAAGTATCTTTGGACACAATAAGGCAGAAATATTCTGCATATGTGAGAATAAGAACACAATAGATAACAGATAACAACCACCTGGATATACTTTATTCTTACTTAAAGGGGTAGTTCACACACAAATGAACATTTACTCTCTATTTACTCTCCCTCAAGTGGTTCCAAAGCTTTATGAGTTTCTTCCTTCTGTTAAACACAAAAGAAAATATTTGAATAAATCCTGTTAGCATTGACTTTCATAGTAGGAAAAACAAATATGGAAGTCAATGCATTCCAGCTTACTCCAAAATATCTTCAATTGTGTTGAACAGAAGGAAGAAACTCTTTTGGGTGAACTACTGTATTCCTTTAATCTGCATGGTCAATTACTGCAAGTTCACTATAATCATGATTGGAGCAAAGAAAACACAAAATGAATGACAATTACGTAAACACACTATATTAACTCTTAAAATTCAGTGTAAATCAGTTTTTTAAAAGCACAAATGACTCACCTTTGGTAAGAACACCAAATTTCTTTACAGTGGTTCCACTGCTGCTGATGATCCTCAGTTTATAATCTCTGTTGTCTTCAACAGTGATGTTGTTGATGGTCAGAGATCCAGTCTCCTCGTCCAGCACTAGTCTGTCTCTGAATCTGTAATATGTTATCTCTCTAGCTTCTCTGGTCAATTTAGCAATTAGACTGTCTTCAATCAGCCACAGTATTTCATAGTTTCTCTGTATTTCAGTATCAGACTTTAGTGTGACAGATTTTCCTACCCATCCGACAATAATGGAATCTTCATGTGTGAGAGCAGCAAATAAAAAAAAAAAAAAAGAGAAAAAAAGTTGACATTAGATCAAGTAAACAGTTTACAGAGCAGTGCAGAGTTTTGACTAGGAGGAAATAAACATTTACAGATCAACATGTCAATGTGTTTTATCTCAGAGAACAGGTGCCCGAACAAACTCTGGATTAGAGGATTAGCTTCACATTGACAAACTCAATATCAGGCTTTGTTGGTACCATGACGCTGATCATCATCTTTCTCTGTAAACTCAGGCTTTGATCCTGAGTTTATAAGCGCACGTACATGCTGGTGGGACATTAGTAGCAAACAGCCCAACATGCGCCTTGAAACATAAAGATAATGCTATTGACAACAAGCAAGAGAGTGGGGATAAAAATAAAAAGTTGCAAAGACAATGGGCTTAAAAATAAGAATTTACAAACATTTATACAGCAAGATGAAAAGAGCTGTTAATGAAATAAGGAGATCTAAAGGAAACAGCTTGCTTTATTAGTGTGTCTTTGAACTAATACTGCTGTTGTTCAGCGCCACCTACTGGACTGATTATTTTTTAAGAGTGATCTAATGGGGATCGAAAACAACTGCTGAGAGTTAAGGCTTATGCCATCCTGTGCCATTTAAATGGAGCATTATCATCGATTAAGTAATCATATTCTCTTTTTTCCCAAATATATAACCAACCCAAACAAATATTCACTAAGATGTATGAAACACACACGTACTGTCCCACTAACACATAGATTGAAAGAGTGGCACAAAGTGAAAATAAAGTGGCATTTTAAAATAACAGAAAAACAAGTGCCATGGTAAATCCTACACAATACAAACTAACTTAATGAAATAAACTGCTCCCGATTAGAATCAACATGCCAGCAAATCATCCAGCAGAGTATCAGTAATGTATTTTTATTTTTTGTAATTTGCATACCTGTAAGTTTCATGCAAGTAATATGGTTTGCTTTTGAGTTTGTTCGTGTTTGTGTGTGTGTGTGTCTCTATACTGAAGAGACACACACACACTAACCACGGCGAATGAAGCTCTGCACAAGACTTTTGGCCAGCGGAGAAATTAAAATGGTCGTGCCCAACTGAGTCTGGTTCCCTCAAGTTTTTTTTTCTTCACTCCCATCAGGTGAAGTTTTTTTTCCCTCTCCGCTGTCGCCACTGCCTCGCATGGTTCAGGATTGGTAGAGCTACGCATCGATCAATTTGCTCTTCAGTGATTGAACTCTCAGTAATGATTAAATCACACTGAACTGAGCTAAACTGAACTGAACTGAACTTAAACACTAAAACCTGAACCACACTGTTCCAGTTACTATGACCATTTATGTGAAGCTGCTTTGACACAATCTACATTGTAAAAGCGCTATACAAATAAAGCTGAATTGGATTGAATTGAAGAACCCACAGAGCACAATATAACGGTAAACAGGTCGGGAACACTGCCGCTGTATTTCAACATCATATCTGATGGCAGACAATAAACAAGGAGAAGTCTAAATTTTATTTTAATGATGAAAATCTACAGTACTTAAAAAAATTTAACCAAATCAAAAACACAAACTTAAATACAATTCAGTAAAGAAGGAGTAAGAGAATTGTTGAATCATTATCTTAACTAAATAATCTAGACAAAAACCTCAATAAACTGCAGGAAGTTGCAAAGTCTTGATGGTCATGTTGATTGTGCAGATCATTTAGAGACCTGTGTCAAATATGGTTAAAGGTGCAGTGGGTGATTGTCTTCAGAAAGATTTTTTGTTGTGCTGGTTGAAAGTCTCTTCACAGTCCAAAAGTAATGATTACAATAAATGATCTAAATGTGTTTATATGTATTTTTATATTCTGGGTAAAGCATAACACTAAAAATTGTTCCTCTAATTAAATAGAGTCGGACCGTCATCTCCCTTAAATCCAATAAGCTGGTCAGACTGTCTGTCAACAAATGTAGATTCCGACTTCTGCGCATCTGTTCACGCAGATCCTCCATTACCGCGTGCCCATCTGCATTACA
Source organism: Danio rerio (assembly GCF_049306965.1). Classification (NCBI taxonomy): domain Eukaryota; kingdom Metazoa; phylum Chordata; class Actinopteri; order Cypriniformes; family Danionidae; genus Danio; species Danio rerio. The sequence continues at coordinate 8,089,702 of NC_133197.1, forward strand.
AACGCTTGCGCTCCGAGTGAGCTGCGGGCCGCTCGCAGATGCCCAGTCGGAGCCGGAGGACAGCCGAGCTCCCCATTGCTGAAGTATTACTGTTAGACAGGTAATGTTCTGTTTTGAAACTATTTTGTTAGACTGTGTTGTGTTATGAATAGAGTTGGGGTCGAGTCCACCTTTGTCGAGTCCAAGTCGAGACCAAGTCCTTAACCAGTCGAGTCCAAGTTCGAGTCCAAAAGGGGTCGAGTCGGACTTAAGTCCGAGTCCTTAACATCTGAGTCCGAGTTGAGTCCGGCCGAATCCAGACAGTCTTAAAACTCATTTATTATTTTTTCTTTTGGCTTAGTCCCTTATTTATCAGGGGTTGCCACAGCGGAACGAACTGCCAACTAGTCCAGCATATGTTTAACGCAGCGGATGCCCTTCCAGCCACAACCCATTCACTCTCATTCACACTCACACACCACGGCCATTTTGGTAAATTAAATTCCCCTATAGCGCATGTGTTTGGACTGTGAGGGAAACTGGAGCACCCGGAGGAAACCCACACCAACACATGGAGAACATGCAAACTTCACACAGAAACACTCCTGGCCCAGTCAAGACTTGAACCAGTGACCTTCTTGCTGTGCGGCAACAGTGCTAAGCATTGAGAAATGGTGCCACCTATGTAAAAAAAATGTAAAATAACAATAATAATAATAATAAATCAAATATATTTTTCTATTAACAATTAAACTGTTAAATAAAGAATTTAAACTTTTGGTACATTTTTACACAATGACTTGTATTTTTTTGTTAGCTTGTTTCAAATTAAAATGAAAATAGAAGGATTATGTCGAATTTTTATTATTTTACAAGACTCACACATTTCTTGTTTAAATTATGCTTGCATTACCAAGGCAACAATGCATTTTTATTAACATTAATTCCAGAGAACTCATTATCAGCCCCAGCGTGGAAAATTAAACCATATATTTATGCCGACTGACCCAGATCTGCACAGAACATAAAAGGTTCAGCAAAGAGAGACCATTCGGCTTCACCGCTGTCTTAACAGGGAATTAACAGTCAGAAGAATTTTGTTTTAAATAAACAAAGAGTAAATAAATAGCAGGGGCAATTGGGTGCAAAATAAAACCCAGTGGGAATCAGACTGAAAAAATAGTCCAGAGTAGATTTCTAGGCTCATGATCTGGGTCTATCTGTTAATGATAGCCTGAAACAAGGGTTCTCAATGTCTACATTAAAAGGTCCAAATCTCATTTTTTTTAATTAAGGTCAAAGGTATGAAACAATTGATATTATATGACTTGTTTTTAATAAACATCCATAAGATGCAGCACAGTGGCGCCGTGGGTAGCACAATGGCCTCACAGCAAGAATGTTACTGATTCGAGCTGGCTTAGGGCAAAATAAACACATACTTATCTGTTTATTCAACTTTGAACTGTCTATTTTCTTCATTAACTCTTTTCAGTGAGGCCGACATCTTCTTCCATTAAAATGATTGCTTTGCTGCAATGTGTTAAAACAGGCGTGCGCGCGATTATCCAGCATGATCATGATTAGGCCCGGCCCTAACCAATTTAGAAATGGATCTTCTAAAAGTGGTAAATGCTTCACTTCTATCAGGGATTTTTCCAACCTCACTTAAAACTGCAGTTGTTAAACCCCTCTTGAAGAAGAGCAACCTGGATAACACCCTATTGAGCAATTACAGGCCAATCTCAAATCTCCCTTTCATTGGCAAAATCATTGAAAAAGTTGTTTTTAACCAGGTTAACAAGTTCTTAAACTTCAGGGGGTGTTTAGACAATTTTCAATCTGGTTTCAGAGCACATCACAGTACAGAGAGCGCTCTTATAAAGATAATCAATGATATCCGCCTAAATACAGATTCAGGTAAAATAACAGTGCTGGTATTGTTGGATCTCAGTGCTGCATTTGACACTGTCGATCACAGCATACTTCTGGATAGGCTGGAAAACTGGGTTGGGCTGTCTGGCACGGTCCTCAAATGGTTTAGATCTTACCTTGAAGGTAGAGGTTATTATGTCAGTTTAGGTGATCATAGGTCGAGGTGGACACCCATGACGTGTGGAGTCCCACAAGGCTCGATTCTGGCACCTCTCCTGTTCAACCTTTACATGCTCCCTCTGAGCCAAATAATGAGAAAGAACCAAATCTCCTACCACAGCTATGCTGATGACACTCAGATCTACCTAGCCTTACTGCCTAATGACTACAGCCCCATTGACACCCTCTGCCAATGCATTGATGAAATTAACAATTGGATGTGCCAAAACTTTCTTCAGTTAAACAAAGAGAAAACTGAAATGATTGTGTTTGGAAACAGAGATGAGGTTCTCGCGGTAAATGCGTACCTTGGCACTAAAGGTCAAACGACCAAAAATAAGGTCAAGAATCTGGGTGTGACTCTTGAGTCAGATCTGAGTTTCAACAGTCATGTCAAAGCAGTCAGTAAATCAGCATACTGTCATCTCAAAAACATAGCAAGAATCAGATGCTTTGTTTCTAGTGAAGATTTACAAAAACTTGTTCATGCTTTTATCAGCAGCAGGGTGGATTACTGTAATGGACTCCTCACTGGTCTTCCTAAAAAGACAGTCAGACAGTTACAGCTCATCCAGAACGCTGCAGCCAGAATTCTAACCAGAAGCAGGAAATCAGAGCACATCACACCTGTCCTCAGGTCTTTACACTGGCTCCCAGTTACATTCAGAATAGATTTTAAAGTATTATTACTGGTCTATAAATCACTAAATGGCCTAGGACCTAAATACATCACAGATATGCTCACTGAATACAAACCTAACAGATCACTCAGATCTTTAGGATCATATAAACTAGAAGTTCCAAGAGTTCAGTCAAAGCAGGGTGAATCTGCCTTCAGCCACTACGCCCCTCGCTGCTGGAATCAGCTTCCAGAAATGATCAGATGTGCTCCAACATTAGGCACATTCAAATCAAGACTGAAAACACATCTGTTTAGCTGTGCCTTTACTGAATGCGCACTGTGCTGCGTCCGACAGATTGCACTATCATGTTTTTCTCTTCTTCATTCTTTTATATCACATTTTACCTGTTTTTATGTTTTGTTTTGTTTTTACGCATTTTTATTATTTGTTTTTATTTTTATTTTACTTGTTTCTTTTATTCTTGTTTATGTAAAGCACTTTGAATTGCCACTGTGTATGAAATGTGCTATATAAATAAACTTGCCTTGCCTTGCCTTGGACATTTTCATTTTAATAAAGCAAGTGTACATTCAAAATACTTAGAAGTTTTTGCAACTCTGGGACACCTCAAAAAAATAAGCAGCGATTATGCATTGTGAAACCTGTGAAAGTTTTGCAACTGGACAAAACAAAAATTAAAACAATATGATGATGATCTTATTTTAACTAAACATGCTATGAAGCAGAAAAAAGGATGAAGAGTCAGGGAGGTAAGATTAGGCATAAAACAGTTCACAATTAAGGTCTAAAAAGACAACAGATAATTCTCATTCATTCATTTATTTTCTTTACGACTTAGTCCCTTTATTAATCAGGGGTCGCCACAGCGGAATGAACCGCCAACTTATCCAGCATGTTTTACACAGCGGATGCCCTTCCCTTCATATGCTATGGCCAATTTAATTAATCAATTCACCTATAGTTTTTGGACTGTGGGGGAAACCGGAGCTCCCGGAGAAAACCCACGCCAACACGGTAAGAACATGCAAACTCCACACAGAAACATCAACTGACCCAGCCGTAGCTCGAACCAGCGACCTTCTTGCTGTAAGGCGACAGTGCTACTTACTGCGCTACCGTGCAGCCCACAGATAATTCTTTAAAGTATATCTTTTTGTATCTTATGGAATTGTCAAATTAAATTAATATTCTTGCAAAAGACTTCTTAAATGATCTTAATACATCACTCCAGTTGTGTCTTTGTGTTCCAGTTACATTTAGGACAAATTTCTGTTATTTATTTAGAATATTATTTGTATAATAATAATAATCATAATAATAATTTATATATATATATATATATATATATATATATATATATATATATATATATATATATWTATATATATATATATATATATATATATATATATATATATATATATATATATATATATATATATATATATATATATGCGGAGGGTGGGGGGCTTTTGAGGATAGGTCATGGTCCTGGTCCTCAGTTCAAAAGACAGTGATGATGACATCAGCATACAACTATACATAATTCTGAATCATTTTAAAATGAAACAATTGAGATGATTAATTGTGCAATACACATATTCTTGCACTCTGTCATTGACTACATATAAATAGAATCAGAAATGTCTCATTATCAGATTCTCTCTTGCATATTCAACATGTAGAGAATATACTGCTGCTCACAATTAGTAATGTTTATTCTCACACAGAAGACTCACATTGTGGACACAGGCACCCCCTAATTTCTCCAATGTCTCTAATAAAAATATTACCTGAATATTAATTTTTACACAAATTCAAAGTCAAACCTCATTCTATCTTTAAAAAGATTAAATTATTGCTTGAATTTGTGGACTTAGTCCACTGATTATCCATTCTGAATGTTGTCTGGATTTGAATATAACTCTACATTAAATTCATTTGTGCTTATATTGACTTAATATAATATGCAACTCCAAGCAACATTATTACAACATTTTTGCTATTCCATCATTTAATTACTGTAATTTTACATACTCATTATACTCTCCTAACCCTACCCTCAAAAGCAGAAGCTGATTTGGGATCTGGGATGAGTTTATATGGAACGCGTCCGTCAGTCAGCATGTAAAGGCTACACTGATTCAGAAATGTGATGATCGACGCACATCTTTAATGTAAGTGAATGCAGACATTTTTATATGAATTTTAACGTGCTTTCAAGCCAAAATGAAGCGAAAGCACAATTATCTTGAACAGCTCTTGCAGTTCTATCGCATTTAAGATCGCTGTGTTGACAGTGCTTTCACTTTTCATAGAAAGAATAAGCATAAGGGGGAAGTATTGGAAAATGAATCGGGATGATATTGGGAAGTCTTTACAAGAGTCACACAGGAAAACTTTGAATATTACGAAGTCCGGATTTGAGAAGCCCTGGCCTAAATCAAGCGCGGAACGCATATTTCTCTGGCTCAGAGCCAAAGCGCAAAACTTTGAATCTGACAGTTATTTGCGGATATATTGACACCAATATAAACAACAAAACAATATCGCCAGTATGTTTTAACATCATCCCTACGATATGAGTGTCCAATTTAATTAAATAAGCTCTTACCTTTCTTTGTTTTCTTTTAACATGTCAGTAGAAGACAAATTATTGCTGATTTTAAAGACATTATTGTCCTAAACCTAGCCACGCATTGTGTGATATATGGCTATTTCTGGTTACACGTTTAAGGTGATGACGTGCTGCTGCTGCTGCCTGCTGGTACGGTGCGGTGCCGTAAATAAAAGCTGGCATGCAGCCAGAGAGATCGCTAAATTCTTGTTATAGTTTCATGCTGTTACTTATTAATTTTTAATATCTTTATTTGTGTTGTGAATGATGTGGACTCGACTGGACTCGTGATATTTTCCGAGTCCAAAATGTCCAAGTCCGAGTCAAGTCTGATTAAAAGTTTCCCCAAGTCCGTGACAAGTCCGAGTCCAAGTTCGAGTACCCCAACACTAGTTATGAATGACTTATGCACAGACGTGATGTTCAGCCACTGAAATATCCTGGTGAAAAATTGATGCGATTATTTTCAGTTTCATAAGGTTCTTTGACAGCATCTATAATGTAGATTTATACTTAGTTTAACAACAAAACACCAGTAAATAGCGCTATTCCACCTAACCTGCTTTATTGAGCTGAAGTTGCTTTTATATTCACATTGGGTCATTTTTGAACAATGACAGTCTTCCTATACTGTTTACCATGCTACTCTGAATATTCACTCTGAAATAGCATGTAAGTGTGGCGGAGTAATTAATGTAATTCCTGCACGGTGCTGGCACTAACTGGCGAATGACATGAACTGGTGGGTTGTCTGTCGGCTGTTGTGACGCAGTGCGCGCGCTCGCGATTTCAGGGGGTATGTCTTTGAATCACAGTCCCTCCCCACTGTCCAAAGATAATATGCTAAGCGGTTAGCAATTTGGCACATCACCTACTGCACCTTTAAGTAGTCTGCACAAGGTTAAGGTTGAAGATACGATGAACTCATTTTGTAACATACACAAAAAAAGCTTTTCAGTTTCAGAAAGACCTGGGGCCTCATGTACGAAGACTTGCGTGGAAATCATACTAAAACACTGCGTACGCAGAAAAAATTTCAGATGTATGAAACACTGCGTACGCCGAATCTCACGCATATTCTTTTGTACATCTGAATGAACGTGAAACTGAGCGCAACATGCACGAGCACAAAACCCCTCCCTGCCTCCTCCCCCGTATGAATATGCTAATGACTATGCTAATGGCAAAACCCAACGAAAAAGCAACGGCAAATTCAAGCAAAAAGAGAAACTTTGAACAGAATGTGAATTGGAGGTGCTGCTTTCGGAGGTAGACCGGAGAAAAGCGGTGTTATTTGCAAGTTTGTTCTCCGGAATTAACAACAAAAGAAAAAAATAGAGTGGGAGAGTTTAGCTGATCCGGTTAACACAGTTGGGTCTGAACATCGCACTGAGTGCATTAAAAAAAAAGAAATAGTGTGGTTTATATCTGTAAAATGTTGCAGCGATCTTAACGGTCTCAGTGGCGCTACTCGTAAGACACATGTGACCATGTATTGACACGTTCGAGCATGAATTCGGCTCGAATCCAGCGTCTGATGAACTCTTTCTTCTTTTTTCCCCCGCTACATATCAGATTTTGCCAACTATTCATCACGAGAAAGACAAGTAGGAATCGTCAATAAGTTCATATCAATAAGCATCATATTTTATTTGCACATTTATTGAATGGAAATGTTTCTGATTCACGCATGCAAATTTATCTTCAGAGTGTCTTTATAGCAATGTGCGTGTGGTAGATAGCTCAGATTACATTGGGAAAACAGGCGACTGCTGCAAATTGAACTTTAATGTTTGGCTGGTCAACTGTATGGTATGGAAACCTTATTTACCTGCTGAACCCGTCTCATACAGCTGCCATTGCAAGGCTCAGACACTTTGTAGAGAGCAATTTAACACAACTGCCTCTAGGAGTCGCCAATGGAAATAAAACAGACACGCACAAGAAATGTGCGTACGCCTGCCATAAAGCTGCCGTGAAGCTGCGCACATTCCCACGTTCAGTTCATTGTTAGTAAATCCAAACGTGAGCGATTCTGAGCGTGAAACCTGGCGTACGCAAAGTTTTTGTGCGTACGCAGCGTTGATACATGAGGCCCCTAATGATTATGGTTAAGTCTACTTACAATATTGTCCAGTTTCACAACTAATTGTGTCTGCAGTGTTTGAATATGACTGGAATATGAAAATATTAATGATGTGGTTTAATAAGAGATCTTTATTCTTTAATCTTTCATCTGAACTGATTCAATCTCACTGGAGTCTGTACACTTCGAGCTGAACTACCAGCAGTAGAAAAGCAATGTATGAGGAAGACTTCATAACACTTAATGATTTAGAATACTCACCACAGAGCGTAACAGTGAATGCATTGACACGGTCTCCTGTGCCGGAACTCTTTCTCTTTAGCTTATAAAGCCCCTCATGCTCACGTCTGATGTTCTTGATGATCAGTGATCCATTACTTTTATCAACCTCCAGTCTGTCTCTGAATCTCCTATTAGGACCATTATATGGAACGATCTGTCCACCTTTCACTTCAGCTATGGGAGACTCCTCACCTTTAAACCTCCATTCGATCTCATCAGTCTGTATCTCTGCAGCACACTGTAGAACAGCTGTATGTCCCACACAGAAAAAACTTGGCTCCCCTGCATATCACAGAATAAAAAAAAAAAAACACTATACGGAGAGATTCAGTAAAATATTATGGGATACAATGAGGCAGAAATATTCTGCATATGTAAGAATACGAACAAACTGTAGATGCAAATAAAACATGTTAATAACTATACAATATGGACAAAAACAATATTTTAACATAAAAGCAGATAACTGGATGTGCTTTATCCCTTACTTAAAGGCATAGTTCACCCACAAATGAACATTTACTCACTATTTACTCTCCTTCGAGTAGTTCCAAACTTTTATGAGTTTCTTTCTTCTGTTAAACACAAAACAAGATATTTTGAAGAAAACATTGTATAAGCATTGACTTTCATAGTAGGAAAAACAATATGGAAGTCAATGAATACCAGCTTCAAAATATCTTCAATTGTGTTGAACAGAAGGAAGAAACTCTTTTGGGTGAACTACTGTATCCCTTTAATCTGCATGGTCAATTATTCACTCTAATCATGACTGGAGCAAAGAAAACACAAAATGAATGACATTACATTAACACACTATATTAACTCTTAAAATTCAGTGCAAATCTGTTTTTTAAAGCACAAATGACTCACCTTTGATAAAAACACTGAATTTCTTTACAGTGGTTCCACTGCTGCTGATGATCTTCAGTTTATAATCTCTGTTGTCTTCAATAGTGATGTTGTTGATGGTCAGAGATCCAGTCTTCTCATTCAGCATTAGTCTGTCTCTAAATCTCTCGTGGTATGTTATCTTTCTAGCTCCTCTGGTCATTTTAGCAATTAGACAGTCTTGATCTCCAATCATCCACTGTATTTCATTATTTCTCTGTATTTTAATATAAGGTTTTAGTGTGACAGATTCTCCTATCCTTCCGTCAAAAATGAACTTTTCATTTATGAGAGCTGCAAAAAAAACAGAAAGAAATGGTTGCCATTAGAGTAAGTAAACAGTTTTCAAAGGTTTGACTGAGAGGAAACAAACATTTACAGATCTACATGTCAATAAGTTTTTTTTTCAGATAGCAGATGCCTATGGTGACTGAATAACAGATTTAGCTTCACAACTTGTAAAAGCTTCACATTGCATGTAAAAATGTAATTGACAACTAGCAAGAGAGCAAGCACCATTCACAGGCAAAGATAATAGGATTAAAAATAAGAATTTATACTCTTAATTTATACAGCATTATAAAAAGAGCTGCTGATGAAAAGAGGAGAGCTAAAAGGAAACAGCTTGCTTTATATGTGTAAGTGAAGATGTAAAGCAGGGATGTCAAACTCAATTCCTGGAGGGCCGCAAGTCTGCACAGTTTTGTTCCAACCCTGTTCCAGCACTTACCTGTAGGTTTCAAACAAGCCTGAAGGACTCAATTAGTTTGATCAGGTTTGCTTAATTAGGGTTGGAACTAAACTGTGCGGGGCTGCGGCCCTTCAGGAATTGAGTTTGACATCCTTAATGTAAAAAAGTATAGACCTTTTTTATAGAATGCAAAATTATCCATGATGCTTTGTGTGTATGTCTAAGGAGGATGCTTCAAACTTCCGGTCAGCAGCTTGATGTGTATAAAGAGTCACATTTAGACAGCAGTAAACGACTAACGTTTTAAACGTTTTAATCTACTTTACTTGCTTTCACCTATGGTAAAAAATCTACTTTTCAAGCTGTTTGGACAGCGTACAGTGTGCAGACTGTCATATTGGGCTGACATAAACACACTCAGTCAATTTTTTTTTATTTAACAACATAAAAACGGTGGACCAATTGGATCAGTGATTAGATCGACTGCAACTTGACGTAGGAGTGCGGTCCCCACGCTCAATATTGATTGACAGGCACGTCACCAAGTTTGTTGATTCAAGTCCGTCATTTTCAGAGTGAGTCAAAGCAATGTCACTAAAGGAACACCCTTGCTCTATTTTTTGATGTAAGGCTCATTGGACTCAACAAAAGATCAATAATCTCCACATGATCGCTCTAATCAGAATTATTGTTTGTACCTTTTGGTAGGTTTGCAAACACGTGTACTTTTCATTGCATCTACCTTAAACTTTAGCCGTTCACATTTCTCACGTTCACAGAAGCTCCCTGTGATCTTAACTAGGTGCAGCTGGAAAAGTGAAAATGCGCTGCCTCGTGTGCCCATCTCTCCAGTAGAAATAAAATAACGAACTTGCCTGCAGGTCGCACACCAGAAGCACCGTCGCGCCACGCAGCGCCATGCATTTTAGAATTCCAAACATAGGTTTCTGTCAGGGTACACACACCGGCGCTTCATGTCGGTGGCTGTCCGCAGTGCCCAGCCACAATTCGGGAAACTTCATGTTTCTGCCCCGCCACAGAGCGACATCTGAATAGTTTCATTTTAAATAACATGCAAATGTGAGTGTCTGAGTGTGCCGTGTCGAGGCTCCGATGCCTCAGTCAAAGTTAATCCAGTGTGCGTGAGTATTAGTCTCGGTGTACAAGCTCGGCACTTTAAACTACCACACAGTTGGCTGTAAAACTAGACAAAGACACAAATGATTGTGTACTCTCTGCTTGGTCTGTGTCTGAGTTAGAGATGCGCGGTTGGCGGTTATAGCCGCGGACTCCGCGGATAAACCGCGGATCGGGCTGATGACGTTACGAAAAAATAATATTTTAATTAAATTCGGGCGGGTGGCGGGCGGTTGTACTGTTTTTATATTCATAGCTGGCGCACCAACGAAAAAGCCTAGGACTGACTTCACAGAATGGGAGGAGGAATCGGATACATTAATTCTGGATGAAGTGTACAGAAGTATTCCTCTACAAACTTCCGTATAGACGGATCAGCAGAGGAAAATCTACTTTCCTTTTGGGAGAAATAAGACCAGGCATTCCCATGACTACAGCACCTTTCCAAGAGAATTCTATGCATTTCAGCAACAAGTGCTGCGAGCGAGCGCTCCTTCAGTGCAGCAGGGCGCATTATAGTGGCTATGCAGGCGCCCGTCTGAATCCTGACACTGTAGATGCTATTTTATTCCTGCATTGTGCCAAGAAAAAATCAAACTAGACCTAAGGTCAGGCATATTAAACCAATTAGCCTATGTTATTTAGGCTACACATATGTTCAATATAAACTTTTGAGTTCGGTCAGCTGATAATTTTACGTTCATATTGGTTTAGCCTATTCTATTCTAGACATGTTGGCCTCGCTTTTACGTTCCGAGGCTATTTTGCCAGAATTTCTTTGTCGCAAATTTAATGGCGTAGTATTTCGTTATGCTTCAAGTTTGAGGGGAATGGGGATGATCCTAAGTCCATGGGTTATTGGGGCACTTGTCATACATGCACTTTAGCCTGGTCAGGTTCGCTCAAAGAGGGATGGCATATCTATTTTTCTAATTTAATTTCTAATTGTGGGGGTGACTGAGCCTACAAGGCTTAGGCACGATATGACGTTTTTATTAAAAAATGTTTCAACTGTTTGCCAAAGCATGCGACAATTGCCTATGCCTACATTAAGATATTTATGTTAATTTTTTTTTTTTTACTGCCTGTTGTTTCTTTTGGCATATAAAATAGGTATTGTCTCATAGAGATATCAATAAAGGTTAATCTGTGTCGCAGAACTGTGTTGTTTCCGATTTCTACAAGCTCAATAACATCCACAGCAAAAAATAAAAAATAGTCGAAAAACTGTGCCCATTAATTAGATGTGCAAGGCAAGCAGGTATACGTTTTTGGGGTTGCTATGGACAACTACAAATGTAAACATTAATGTAAATGACTTATTCTATCTATTTACTAAAAAATTAAGTGAAATAGGCATTTAGTAGTAGGCTAAATAGCAGCATGTTGAAATGATGTGTCAATGCGTTTTCTATTAGGCTACAATAAAAAAAGTTATATAGTACAGTGCGTTTAATTTAGGCTATTTATTTATTTTTGTCCCTGTGCGCCGATTGGAGACGGAGTTCACTGCTGATATTCTGAGAGCTCGGGCGCTTCTCATTTCTTATTTGTGCATCCTCGTTTCCTTTCCTTGCTTTCTTTCCTCGTGTTTCCACCCCACCGGGATACGAGGGAAGGACGCAAGGAGGAGACTGAAGGACCGAGGAATCGAATCAAGTGAAAAGACACGTCCTCGTATCTTTAGCGTCACTTCAAAGCGTCGTCAATTAATGACTTACACGTTTGGATTAACTGCATGTCTACATTAAAGTCATTCTCTATTATATAATGATCAATAAAGAAACATTCATTTAATAAAAAAAAGGAATAAGCCATTCAAATAAAGAGCCCAATCAGCAGATGGCGGGCGGGTGCGGTTTTAAAAATTGGTCAAAAATGTTACTGCGGATGGATGGCGGACGGATGATTAATTTTGTCATGCGGTTGCGGATGAAATAATAGCCCATCCGCGCATCTCTAGTCTGAGTCGAACATGTACAGCTGAATGCTCATCCTCTCACTCAGGTTGCTTCTCTCTGTCTGCCTATCGGGCGAGCTCTTGGCTCCGCCCCCTTGTTACGTTCGGCGGGAATTTAAAACTAATTTTCATGTGAAGCAACACGCCCCAAAAACAGCGAGCTGTGTAAACGCCGCCAAAATAACACGTTTGAACACACTGAACTCTGAAGAACCATAATATTAATATTAAATTATAACAAATGTAAACTGAAGTTCTAAGCATCCTACCGGAAGACGCTGGTCACTATGGCACCCTCCATACAGCAACGAAGAAAAAGGTATATAGCTGATTATGTGTACTGTATAGGTATTCAGAGACTACATATATAAAAAAAAAAAAAAGTAAATAATATAAAAATAATAAACTACAATTGCAAATGTCTACTGCATTACAAATAGAATAATTATACATTATCTAAAAATAATTATAATGAATAAAAAACCTCATTAAAATCATCTGATTTAATATTTTAAAGTGACCTTTAATTTGCAGCAAGAGGATTAGGAGGAGTGGCTTCATTGCATCATAGATGTGTCACAGTTGATTGCTTACAATTTCTAAACCATAACATATCCTGCCCCAGAGAAGGTTAACCATGTAGTGCAAGATAACATGACAACAAAGAGCGATCTAAGCTGATCTACCTTCATGGTACTTAAACCCAGATTTGGTGCAAACCAAACTTAAATTTAACTTGCTAGCCAGCTAACCTGCCTTTACGGTATAGGCCTCTGATCAATACAACAGAATATAAATTCTGCTGGAGGAAACAAAATCCAGAACTGAAACTGAATCTGAAGTATTTTAACAGGTGTAAAAACCATGAGATCAGGATTATATACAAATGCTAAATACTGCAGTGACAGAATACATCTTTATATCCTAGAGTTTGAGACCATTAAATCACTGAAAAAAAATGTTTCATGAGGAAACACTGAGATGATCACTGCACTGAAAGACGTGAGATCCTCACCGTTAATGTAAACAGTGAATGTCTTGTACGTGGCTTCTCCTCTGCTGATGACCTTCACTTTATAAAGTCCAGTATGTTCATCTCCAATGTTATTGATGGTCAGAGATCCAGTCTTCTCGTCCATCTTCAGTGTGTCTCTGAATCTCTCATCAGGATATGTTATCTCTCTGGTGTTGCCGGTCATTTTAGCAATCAGATCATTTTCAATATGAAACAGCCACTGTACCTCATCCTCTCTCTGTATTTCAGCATCAGCCTTAAGAGTGACAGATTCTCCACAACTCACTATCATTTTCTCCTCTTCGTGTGTGACAGCAGCACAGAAAACAGAAAGAAAAGGATGGCATTAGCTCAAGCAGACAGTTTTCTGTGTTTCGACTGAGATAAAAACTTACAGTACAAGATCTGCTATAAATAAAAATATTAGCAATAAATACTGCTTGAGGCAACATCCAGAACTGACATTTTTATCATGTGCAGAAACGGCTAGCTAGATCATGATTATTCATAAGCACTAAATACTGCAGTGACACGAGTTTTAGATAATTAAACCACAGAAGAAAAGGTTAAAAAATAAAAATACATGTGGAAGAACAGTGATGATCACTGCCAAAAGACTGCAGATACTCACCTTTAATATAAACACTGAAATTAAAATTTGAGGTTTCTCTGCTCCGCTTGATTATCTTTAACCTATAATCACCAGTGTGTTTACGTCTGATGTTCTTGATGTTCAGAGACCCAGTCTTCTTGTCCAGCTCCAGGATGTCACTGAATCTCCCATCAAGACCATCATATGTCTCTCCAATCCCTTCAATTATTTCAGCTATTAGGAAGTTTTCATTGCTAAACCACCACTGGATCTCATCACCTTCAAGTAGTTTAGTTTTAGTCTTTAAAGTCACATTTTCTCTCTCTGCTGTATGTATTTTTTTTACTTCACGGGACACAGAAGCACATGAAAAGAGAGAAAATAGATTGTAATGAGTCAGTAAAACTTCACTGGACATGAAGAGACAGAAACTGTCAGCAAGAAAGAACTGCAACATTTTATGTCATTGTTACATGTTAATAAACTTTTCATTATTTGAATGACTTTATAAACCATCTGCAGCAATTTACAATAATGCATGCAATAACATCAGCAAAAGACATCTCGTAAATTAATAATAAAACTTCTCACATTTATGTTAAAGCTGTTTTTTGCACATTAGTTTAAAAAGCTGTTAATTCCACATATTTGACAAAAATCAGGATTAAAAGCAACAGAGAAAAGCTCTTTTTAAATACCTTATTTACACAACACTAAAATTAAATGTATCCAGTTGCATTAGTGAACTACAATAAGGCCGCATTTACACTGCGCTGTTCAAGGGACTCAATTCCGACTTTTTTTCTCCCATGTGACACAGATCGGATATGGCTCATGTACGTGTAAGCAGGAACAAATCACATGGATTCCGATTTACTCAAATCAGAATCAGGCCTTATTCATATGTGGAAATTTATCCGATAAGATTCGGATCTGTGTTCTCGTGTCTGCAGTGTAAGCAGATAGATTGGGTTTTCACCTGTCAATGCGAGTCGCGCGTCATTAAAAACCATAGCGGATGATGTCAGGTCTGACACTTTATTTCAAAGCAGACCTCACCAGAGTCCCAAACCTTAAATCTCATACACGAGGACTCAAACAGCTTTTATATTGTTATATAACACAGGTATTTAAGCATGTTAACCAGAGCAAGAACATGTTATGTCCGCCACGTAACCAATACAAACTAATATAAAACTAGTGCATAGCTACATCACGTGCATAAATCACGCCATGGACATTACATTAAGATGCCTAAAGGTTTAAAAAAGCCTATTTATCTAAAGAAGATGGACAAATGAGAACCTTTCTGTCATAAACTAAAGTAAAACAGCTTATTAAAAGATGCGAACAGATTGCATACAGGAATAGAGAAAAGAGCACTCTTTAATTAGTCAGTCAACGCCCACTCTTCTTTTTCCTGGTCATTGCACCTTTGCCGTTTGTAAATGCAGATGATCGGATACGAGTCACTTTTAAAAGATGATGTAAGTAGGTCATCAAAAAAATTGGATACAGTCACAAAATCGGAATTGAGCATCAAGATCTGCAGTGTACATGTACCCTAATTGTATTTTATCTAAAGGAAATAATAGGTAAATTATTTAAACGTCATGCCATTCTCTCTCTAATAAATAATTATATAAATAGAATGATTAAACTGAATCAATAAATCATGCCACAATCAAATACTGATGAAAAAAATAATCATATACTTTTAAAATCAAACTAGTCACAAATAAAACCCAGCGTTTTTTTTTTTTTTTCTTGCTGCATCTATAATACTTACCCATGTGTTTCTGTTGTTCAGCAATCATGCGGCGATGGTAAAGAAAACCCGATCCAGCTACAACAGCAAACAGCATCAGCAGACCAATAATAATTCCTGCTACAGCAGCTGAAGTCAGACCTGAACCTGTAAAGATAAAGACAGACATTATGAACACGCTGATCCACAACATTGCATTTATTTATATAAAAAAAGAACAGTTGATTCCTCATGATAAAATTTTACATCAGATCATCTGAGTTATTTACAGACCATGACATTACTCACCACTGACAGTAACAGTGAAATCTCTGTATGTTGTCAGTTTGTTGTTGTTGATCTTCACTGTATAAAGTCCAGCATCTGTGTCTTTCATGTTGTTGATGGTCAGAGATCCAGTCTGGTCATTTAGCTTTAGTCTGCCTTTGAATCTCTCATCAGTATCATAATATGGTGGACTCTTGATCTCTTTATCTTCTTTAGCCAGGAGTTTTCCTTCAACACCAAACCTCCACACTATCAGCTCATCTCCGTGTAGTTTAGTAATACCAGTGTGAAGAATGACTGGATATCCCTCTGTCACTGTCAAGCTTTTTCTTTCAGCTTGATAAGCTTCAAAAACAAGTGGAGGCTCTGCAAAAGAAACATTCACACAAAATATTTAATTTTACAAAAATTGGTTTATATTATGGTTACTATGCCAATTATTTATAATTATTTTTGCCGCAAACGCAAAAATGAATAGGCTGAATTAATATTCTTGCTAGAGCTTAGTTAAAGAGACACATTATATTAAGTCTGCACAAATATCCTTAAATAATTAAATTAAGAGTCGTTTTCAAACTCAGTTAAAATTTAGAATGGCTAATAAATAGATACAATTTTAAAGAGTAGAAAATTGAGTAAACCTATAACTTGAAGAATTTGAGGAACCCGTTTCTAAAACTAGTTATTAAATAATAAATAATTAAAATGGCTTGATTTTGCGAATCAATGTTTGCTCACCATCTACAGTAACAAAGAAGCTTGATTCTAATCTCCCTCCACTGTGGTCTACCTCTAGTTTATAACGTCCAGAGTGATTGTGTCTCATGTTGTTGATGGTAAGAGATCCAGTCTCTTTCAGCATCAGTCTGTCTGTAAATATCTTCTGCTTAGTAGGATATGAGGTCTTATTTCCACTGATGTGAGCAATGGTGGAACCGTTGTCTCCAAACTTCCAAAGTAGCAGAACAATCCCCTGTAATTCCTGATCAGGGTTTAAAGTGACAGAATCTCCCTCCATCACTGATACTGCCTTCATCTCAGCATCAGCACCGAATACACCTGCAGAAAAAGCAGAAACAGTTTTATTCAACATAAAGATGATTTCTATCTACAATTCCAAAGTGTACAGTGAAATAAAGCAGCGGATGTTCTTCCAGCTGCAACCCAGTACTGGGAAACACCCATACATTCTATCTTATTCACACAAACTCATACACTACGGCCAAATTAGTTTGTTCAATTCACACATTCATACACTGCAACCACATTAGCACAGCATTTTATATTTATTTATTACTAAAGTTCAGAGATATATGTTAATTATCTCAGGAGTTTCCCTTAATGAGACGGTGAAAGTAACATTAACATGAAACTCTTAAAGGGATTATTTCCTGAAATTCATAATAAAATCTGTTTAATTTGTATTTAGCAAAGTATATTTGTAAGGCTTTTGTGCATGTTTTATATATATAAACTGGCACTCCTCATTTAGATTGGCACTCCTTAATTGCATTTGATTTCTCAATCGGTTTCCGTTTGGGTTGCTGGTTTAAGCATTTGATTTATTATTTAGATATTACAGGTTTATACTGAGTTGATCATAAAAATTAAATATTAAATACAGTGGAGCATTTGATTTCTCAATTGAAAATGCATTTTAATTTATTATTTGATATACAGTGATCCCTCGTTATTCGCGGGAGTTACGTTCCAAAAATAACCTGCAATAGACGAAATCTGCAAAGTATTAAGCTTTATTTTTTTTACAATTCTAGA